>NW_015176567.1:46244-50945 GCF_001447785.1 Gekko japonicus | reverse complement strand
TATACATATAATATACATATATATTATAATATATATTGTACATATAATAAACACTGTATAAGAGCAAATGTAGGGCAATACCTAAAAAGGGAGACATCATCCGCAGCACATAAGATTAACAAAGACTGCTAATAAAACAAACCTAGGTAGGGTTTCCAGTTCTAGGTTGGGAAATACCTAGATATTTTAGAGGTGGAGTCTGGGGAGGGCAGGGTTTAGGAAGAGGTGGGATTTCGGTGGGGTATAATGCCGCAGCGTCCACCCTCCAAAGCAGCCATTTTCTCCATGGGGACTGATTTCTGTCACCTGATTACAACTGATCAGGTTGTCACCTGACTACAACTGATCAGTTTTCCATCCACCACCTGGAGGTTGGCAACCCGAAACCCAGGGCTCTTTTTGTAGAAAAAGCCCAGCAGGAACTCATTAGCATAATAGGCCACACCCAACAGCAGGAACTCATTAGCATATTGGGCCACACCCCCATGTTACCAAAAGTGTGCTCGTCCAGCCACACCCACCTTTTGCTTGTTATTCTGTTTACCTTGTTTGTTGTCAAACCCCAGGACTTTTTTGTAGCAGGGACTCCTTTGCATGTTAGGCCACACACCCCTGATGTAGCCAATCCTAATGAGTTTCTGCTGTTGGGTGTGGCCTATTATGCTAATGAGTTCCTGCTGGGCATGGCCAACTTGGGACCCAGCCAGAACTCCGTTCCTGTGTGTTCCTGCCCAAAAATAGCCCTGCCGAAACCTAAGGGGCTTGGGCCTGGCTGCTGCCCAGAGGAGAGGCCACTTGCAATCCCTGTTTACAAGTTACACTGAACACATGTACCATTTGTGTACAATATACACTTGGTTTTTCTTTACATGCATATTGAGAAATTCCTACGTTACCTTCCAACACATGTACAGCTGAACACATGATTGAAACCACACATTTAACCAGGTTTCATTTGTAAGGTGGAGACATTGGCTCTCTCTTATGAACAGATATATACACATACCATGCAGGATGTACATGTGTTCAGTGCAACGTGTGAACAGGGCTACTGACACAAAGAAAAGAAATACATAAAATTAACAGAACCCGAATAGGCTTCAGAAGGGTTTGTAAACTTTTATTTCTACTTTGTCATTTATGTAACAATAGACATTTCTACCACTGAGCCATCAAGGATATCCACTCCCTATCTCAACTTGCCACCTTTCAGCTTCAGGGCTTATCTCTGTCCTCCTGACTGTGGGCTTTTTCACATTCTCACTTTCCTTGCTTGTTTGTTCCTGTTGCTTGGGGGGGGGGTGTCTGTTCTGCACATTTTGCTCCCTCTAGTGGTCAATTTGATATTACATTGCTTTCTGGTCTGACATATCTCCCGGCAGGTTTAAACTGCAGGTTTTTATGCCGGACATAAAGTGACATAATACTGAATCAACCACTAGAGGGAGCAACATATGTGCAGAACAGAAAGAAAAATCTCCAAAGCAACAAGAACACACAAGGGAGGAGAATGAGTATTTGGGAAAGCCCTGCGTCAAGTTCAGAAAGTTTTTTCAGTCCACAGAGTTGAAGGGAGCATGACTAGATTTTCCTAAAATGAGTCTGGCGTCTCTCTTGACTTGGACAGTGGCTGTAAGTTTTGGAGGTACTAAAGGTAAAGGCTTCCCTTGCTCGAAAGCCAGTTGAATCTGGGTCTAGGGGGTGGTGCTCATCTCTGTTTCTAAGCCAAAGAGCCAGCGCTATCCAAAGACTTCTCTGTGGTCATGTGGCCGGCATGACTAAACACAGAGGCGAATGGAATGCTGTTACCTTCCCACCAAAGCCGTACCTATTTATCTACTTGCAATTTCTTGCTTTCGAACTGCTAGGCTGGCAGGAGCTGGGGCCAGAGACGGGAGCACTGGGGTCTTGAACTGCTGAGCTACCAACTTTCCGGTCTGCAACTCAGCATCTTAACCTCTGAGCCACCACGGTACTAAACATGCATAAAAAGCCTTCATCAAATAAACATGGAGACAAATGGCTTTTCTGGTATCAAAATTGTTTTAAGTGATCTATGGTTTACAAATCTGATATCTAATTCTCACTTCATTTTCCAACTTGATCAAATCACCATAAGATGATTTCAAGGAATTCAATGGGCACAGAATATTGGGCATAATATTAATTTTGAGTAGTGGGACCAAATATGGAAGAAAAATATTAGGATAATGAAAGTCATCCCCTATAAAGAAAACGTTTATAAAATGTTTTATAGATGGTATGTAACACCTGAAAGGTTAGCTAAAATTGATCCAAAATGTTCAAACAAGTGTTGGAAATGTGAAAATAAGGTTGGTACATTTTACCATATGTGGTGGCATTGTGAAAGAACTAAAAACATACTGGGTAATGGTACATGAAATCTTACAAAAAGTATTAGGTACAGTGGCGTCATTTACATCAGAGATGATGTTGTTGAACAATCTACCTGAACATTCCAACAAAGAAGATAGCTATTTGATTGTATTCATAACTATGGCGGCCAGAATACTCACGGTTTCGTCATCCTGTTTTTTGAGGATCACGAAACCACGTGGAAAATCGGGTGAAGCCGTGGGTCAAAATGCGGCTGTGCGGCTTCAAGTGGGAAATTGACCAATAGAAGTGGGGCAAAGGGAGGCGTGACTGTGGTGCAGCTCTTGTGTGAAATTGGTCTGTGAAAAGCGAAAGCTTATATGCTAAGTGCATGGAGTATGAATTTTGGTGGTATCACTACTGGCTATATGAAGTTTGGTCTGTTAAGTTTATTTTTTACACATTGAAATCATCACAGTGTTCTATAGCAGTGAGTAATAAACATTCAGGCACTGGAAAGAATAGATTATGTACTTTTCATGGCAAATTCTGAGACCCACTGTGGAGCACATGTTCTAGCATGGGAGATAGTCAGTATTACATCTTATACACATGTCCTTTCATTTACACATTGAAATCATCACAGTGTTCTATAGCAGTGAGTAATAAACATTCAGGCACTGGAAAGAATAGATTATGTACTTTTCATACAACATAACAGAATTCCCCCAGGAAGACCCTTTGCAGCTCTTACCTGGCCTGGTTTGTCACATCCCCAATAAACAGGTTTGTATCACTTCCCTTGGGAAAAGTTCTTTGAAGCTATATAGATCATCATTGAGAAGATTTCCCTGACATTCAGCCAAAAATTGCTCTTTCCATATTGTCCCATTAATCTTTGTCATGCATTGCACACACCTCACTAAATGATGTTTCACCTTCCCAGCACATCTTAATTGACTATATTTCATGAACTTTTAATTGACTAACCTGCATGTTTTCAGAAAGCTGCTTTCAAACCTTGCTGATGTGGTGATTTTATGTGCCCTTTTCAAAGGCAAATTCTGAGACCCACTGTGGAGCACGTGTTCTAGCATGGGAGATAGTATTACATCTTATACACATGTCCTTTAGTCTGAAACCTAGATTCCCATCTTAGTCTCCATTCTGCTCATTCGTTTACTACAGCTTCCTGACTGGCAACTAAGATGATGGACATTTGTTTATTTACAAATATCCATTTGAACCTCCATTGTATCCCCGCCCCCTTCACTTTGGTGGAGATGCCCAAAGAATGCTGTCAATGGGTATGGGAATGGAATAATCACAATTGGCTATAGATGAGTTGGGTGGACAAGTGGAAGGCCCAACTTCCCTTCGTAGCTTGTTTTAACCATTATTGCTTTCCTGCCACCTTTTCACTGGGTTTCAAAGATCTTGCCTCCATCCTTATTTTGCCATACTCCATACTGACCTCATAACTATGCTTCCAGAGCATAACTACTGCACACACACCACTTTCTGTTCACAATCATCGTTGTCTAGTTACGAACAGCAGGCTTTGCCTTTGTTTAGTGTTGTAGATGGCACAACACGGCAATTGCCATCAGAACTGGGGGGGAAACTGGAGTGATGGTGACTGATATCACAGAGCTGCCACTGTCTCTTTAAGACATTTTTTGTTGTTGTTTAGTCCAGGGCTGGCTCACCCGCTAGGCGAACTAGGCATTCGCCTAGAGCGCGAGCCGGCCCTTAGGGCACCAAACTGCTCTCCAGCAGGGCACTGTCTTGCAACTCAGCACCCCCTCCAGCCGAAATTGGCCCGGGCTCACACCATCGGCGGGCGGCGCCTCCTCCTCGCCCCAGTGCCCCACGCCCGGGATGGAGTAGCTGCATTGGCGGAGGAGGGCCGGGGAGCTGTGCTTTCTCTCTGGGCGCTGTCTTGCCGCTCAACCCCTCCCACCCGCACTGTTGGCGGGCAGCACCTCCTCCTCGCCCCATCGCCCCGCACCCGGGATGGAGCAGCTGCGGTGGCGGAGGAGGCAGAGGAGGGCAGGGGAGCTGCGCTTTCCCTCAGGGCACTGTCTCACTGCTCAGCCCCCCCCGCTTGCACCGTCGGCGGACAGCGCCTCCTCCTTGCCCCATCGCCCCGCGCCCGGGATGGAGTAGCTGCAGTAGCAGAGGAGGGCCAGGGAGCTGCACTTTCTCTCCGGGCACTGTCTCATCGCTCAGCCCCCCCCCCGCTCACACCATCGGCAGGCGGTGCTTCCTCCTTGCCCCAGCACCGCACGCCCGGGATGGAGCAGCTGCTGTGGCAGAGGAGGCGGAGGAGGGCCGAGGAGCTGCGCTCTCTCTCCGGGCGCT
>NW_015176567.1:8843-45660 GCF_001447785.1 Gekko japonicus | reverse complement strand
ACACTGTCTAACCATCTCATCCTTTGCTGTCCCCTTCTTCTTTGACCTTCAATCTTTCCCAGCATCAGGGTCTTCTCCAGTGAGTGCTCCCTTCTCATTTGGTGGCCAAAGTATTTGAGCTTCAGTTTCATTATCTGGCCTTCCAGGGAACAGTCAGGGTTGATTTCTTTTAGGATTGACTGATTTGATCTTCTTGCAGTCCAAGGGACTCTCAAGAGTCTTCTCCAGCACCATAGTTCAAAAGAATCTATTCTTCGGTGCTCGGCCTTCCTTATAGTCCAACTCTTGCAGCCATACATGACTACTGGAAATACCATTGCTTTGACCATGCGGACTTTAAGACATTGCAAACCACTAAAACCCACTATGTAATTCATAGTGGGATGGAGTGTTTTAGTGGGTGGAGGGGGCTTTTCTCCAGGTAAATAGCTGTGGGTCCCCAGAACCAGTTACTTTCTCTTCCCTATAATCTTTTAGGCAGTAGTACTCTTGAATGGGCTAGCAAAGTTGTTCAATAGGAAAAGTGTGGACAGACTCAAAGTATATTGGAACATTACCAGTGAACCAGAAGAAAGTAGAGCAGGAAGGAAGGAACACAGTGAAAAAATAAGTAACAACTGGTACATGTCACTCGGGTTAATATGAATTTGAGAAATACTTACACTTAGATGCTCGAGCGGATTTGTTGGTTATTTCTGCTCCAAACCTATTTGTGTCAGGTCATACCATGGTTCTTTTCAGGAGCATTAGAGTTTTGATTGCAGACATTGCAACAGCAGGAAAGTCAGCTTTAGACAAACATAACCATGTAATAAGGGGGGTGGGAGGCAAAGCACTTAGTTTTTTACTCTTCAGTATTGCGGGGGGTGTTGTTTGTACCACCTATAATGCTGGTTTTGTTCTAATTTAAAGTAGCCAAGGAATATTCAGCTTAATGGTCTCTGCCACATGAACAACAGCAAAATCCTAAATACTCAACTACATCAATATATTAATATTATCCATTCTCAGCAAATAGTTTTGCATTTACAATGCATGTGTAGCCTCCTCCTTCATCACAGATGCCACAGTACTGGCGATACAACAATAATGTCATTTCTTCATTACACAGCAATCAAACATCATGATGAGCCTATGGCTAAACACATTACTGAAATAACGTGTGCCTTCGTTGCCATCGTGAAACACAACTTGATCCATTCTTGGGGGCTTGAGATCGCATTCAGCGCCGCTGTATCTTTATTTCTAATTCGGAACATGACTGCAGAGTACAGATTTTTTAAAACCCTGTAAAATGGGGCCACATACAGCCTGGGGGAACAGCCAGCTTTGCAGGAAAATCTAAAATTAAAATAAGTGAGGGGGAAATGAGATCACAGGGCTGATTATCAACTCCCAAGATGCATTGCTAGTGTCAGGTTCAAGCTCGAGCTTCCAACATTGGTCCTTTCCGCACTAGGATCTCATCCCTGGTTTTATCAGAGTTCAACTCGGGTCACAATACCTTGCATTTATCCCTGGTGTATCTGTTTATCCCGGGACAAGTGTGGGGCAAAACCAGGGCGACCTCAGTGTAATGTGGAAACAAAAAATACCCCAAGATAATTACAGGGGTGAACTCGCATGTAGTGTAGAATGTAAGTTTGGGGACAGGGCTGAACCAGAATTTAAGGTCTAGTGTGGAAAGGACGAAGAAGGCAGTGGATAATCACGCTGGTAAGAAGGCAGGTGTGGTACAAAGAATCTGGGGGCAGCCAGAAGGAGGAGGAAGCAGCGGTAGATGAAGAGCCTTCGAGCAGAGAGCTGGGACGGCACACATTCCGTTTGGAGCCTCCTTCCCACTGCCATCCAGCCAATCGGAGACAAGTTAGAGCCAAAGGTGCGGTCTTTCAGGTCCAAGCCTTCCCTGTTAAGCTGGACAGCAGTGACTGTGGAGGCTCAAAGCCTCCTCTCCACACACCCTGCCCCATTTTCCAGCTTTAAGTCCTTCCTCCCCAAACCCAGCTAATCAGGAGAGATTTGGAGCTAAGGAGCATCCTGTTCATTATCAGCTCCAGGCTCCTCCCATCAGCTGGCTCCTGTCCTGGCTGGCCCCGTCAACTATCTTCTGAGACAAGGGAGGAAGCAGGGAGGGATGGGAGCAGTCCTGTAAAACCTGGCAGGTCCTCCTCTTGCCTACATCGTGTCCCAATCTGCTAGTACACCCATTCTGGCTTCTTCTTCTTCTTTTTTAAAATAATTTTATTGTATCCCAATATTGTTATTACATTACAGTTTAGTTCCAACTTTTTGATACTCCCCCCCCCATTTTATCCCTCCCCCCCCTAAGGTGGCCACCATCATGTTATTCAAATTACGTTTTCAGCCATGAGCACATTCTTTCCAACTTTTTAAGTATACCCCTGTTGGCTTCCCCTTTATAAACCCATTTAAAGGATACCGACCATTTCTTTTTTATCTCCTTCATTTTTACAGTCCATATCTTATCTTGCTTTAAACATTCCAATATGTCCGATTGTATATATTCATATAAATATTCGTTCCATTTTTCTAAAGTCCATTTTGAGTTCTCCTTCCAACCATATGCAATCACTGCATGCGCTGCTAATAACATTACTTTGAAAATATCCTGATTTTGTTTCTCAATTTTATGGTTTCCCAATACACCCATAAATAATAAATCTACATCTATATCCAGGTTGACTTTACATAGCGCTGCTATTTTTCCCCGTATCTTTTCCCAAAAATCTATCACTTTTGGGCATTCCCACCATAAGTGAGAGTACCACCCTTCTTTTGCATTACAGTGCCAGCAATTAGGTTTCATCCCTTTTATCATATATGCCAGTTGTACAGGGGTTCTGTACCACTTCCAGATTATCTTTCTTTCAAGTTCTCTATACTTTTCTAGCTTAATTTTCTTCAAGTTCACCATTAACTTATTGACATCCTCAGTAGTAATGTGTTTTTCCTTATTCCATTTGTTTTTTAAGCTTCTACACATAATTCCTTATCTTTCACCAGTTCTAAATAAATCTTCCCTGCCAACCCTTTTTTAATTTCTTTCACATATAGTATTTGTTCCATATTATTTTCCCACCCATTCTGGCTTCTGAAACATGGCACTAAGTAAGTATTTATTCATCCCATCCCCCCTCAAAGGCTCTTGGGTCAGGGCACAAAGGATGGCGACTTCCACAAGGTCACCAGTCAACATCAAGGCTGAACAGGAATTTGAACTCTGATCCCTCCAGTCCTAAACCAACCATTGCAGCACACACACGAAAAAGAAGTTTTCTCTCAGATAACTTTAGCACCAAAGAATACAAAGGTCTGCTCCTGCTTCTCTCAAAGTCACCTCGATGGAGAATTTCAGGAACTGATTTCAGGAGGAATATGATTGGGTGCTATTTAAGATAATACTATACATTGCCACGGTATGATGGCTTCCTCACCATTCAATGTAAATGTGATTTGGACAATCAGAATGCAGGCCCTCCTAAAATATTCAATCCCCTGCAAGTTCCCACCCACTTCAAATATCCACTGTCTATGAATAGGTCAGTCACAGGCTCCCAGGCTTTCAAAAATCAACCTACATCAGTCTGAACGACTGTATTCGGTCATTTCCTTCATAACTTCCACAGAGGCAGACAATCGGGATGTGTAATAGCGTTCCAGTAACTTTTAGAACTCTTGATTTGCTATAGTGATTGACAAAACTGATACTGTCAGCTCTAACCAGGAAAAGAAATCAGATCAATCAGGAGAGACGACGATGATTTGTAAATCAGTGGGCCAGCCCTCCTTTTGCTTCATTTCTCCCCCAAGAGAGCTGCAGGTCTGGAAGACGTTCCAAAAAGTTTATGAAAGTTTGATCAATCTTTTATTCATGAGCTGAATAAGGAAATTAATGCGGCATCAGTCCCATCCCCTCTGCTCCTCAGGGATGGATGCAAGTCAGGTCTCCCAGGACAAAACGAGGGAGCAATTCTGGGAATAAGTCCACTGCCCTGGCTCAAATCAAATAGTGTCTGCCTTTCGGATTGTGGATAGTCTCAGCACTTCTGTCATTAACTGTTATTCCATGCAATTACAGGGGCTGCATGCTCTCATGCACGCATATTTTCCTTACAGTGAGATTAGATTATGGTCTCCTCAGTATTGAAGTACATTGACACTTGGAATTCACTGCCACAGGAAGTGGTGGCAGCTACAAGCATGGACAGCTTCAAAAGGGAATTAGATAAGCATATGGAGCAGAGGTCCATCAGTGGCTATTAGCCACAAGGTATAGCTAGGGGCTCTGGGGCAAGTGATGCTCTGTCTTCTTGGTGCTTGGGGGGGGGTCAACAGTGGGAGGGCTTCTAATGTCCTGGCCCCACTGGTGGACCTCCTGATGGCACCTGGTAATTCTGGCCACTGTGTGATACAGTACAGTGTTGGACTGGATGGGCCTTTGGCCTGATCCAACATTGGCGTCTCTTATGTTCTTATGTTCTTATTGCCATGGAAAATCACAATGTTTTAACATTATTATAATCTTAACATCCCATAAACAATATAGCACTTTTGGTCGAGCACTAAACAGATCGGGTAAAGGCAATGTAGATTTCAATGAGCAAGCTTCCAATTCCGGGAGGGGATTCCGCTCAGATGTTGTCCCAGATGTCATGCAAATTCCACTTTAGGCAATATACAGTAGTGATCCTAGTCAGAACTGATCTTCATTGTCAGTGTTGAACATTTGAAGTAGCAGTAATTAGAAGGACTGCTTTTAAGCATGCGCAGTGTACCTTTTCTGCCCTAGCAAAGAACACAAACCATCCTCATAGGTCACAACAAGAGTTCCCCACTCCCAGAGTAGGTTCCCAGTCTTTACCTAAAAGGACTCCACCCATTAAATTAAGGGAGGTTGTGACTCTGGCCAGGACAAAGGTAAGCTCAGAACTGTTGTGCTTGGCTTTCTCCTTTCCCTTCTCTTGTTGGTATCCCATCAGGAGAGGCCGCCTGCTCAACATATGCTCTGATGATTATCTCTTTCTTCATTTACAGGCGAGGATTATACAATGTCACTCAGTCAGTAATCTTGCTCCTCTCCTTGCAGATTTGCGGTCTGCCCAAACCCCGCTGCTCTATACCACCAGGTCTTCTGCCTCCAGTGGCAGCCACCAGCAGAAATCAACGGGGGTTCTAGAGTTGCCAGTTCCCAGTTGGGGGCAAGGGATCCCTTGGTTTGGAGCCCATCCCCCCAGTTCAGGGTTATCAGAACCTGGGGAAAATACCCCCCCCCAACAGGCAAGAAACTGAAAATAAACATGACGTGCCTACATTACCTGGAATTGATGTAGGCACGTCGGTGATGTTGGGGGGCAAAGTTCTGGTCTTGGGGCAAAACTCTATGGTAAGAAGCTAATTCTACCATAGAGTTTTGCCCAAAAACCAGAGCATCACCCCTGATACCCCGCCATAACTACGTCACTTATGGGTTACATAGGCACATCACATTTATTTCTGGCTTCTTCCCTCCCTGCTCCCGGTAAGTGCACCCCCATTCCCCGCCCACTTGGCCGAGGGATCTGGCAACCCTAGGGGATTCTCTTACCTGTTAGGAGAGATGCAGTAAAGCTGCTTCCTCATATGGATCCTTCTCATCAGGACAACTGGAGCCTGCAGAATATAGTCTGGAATGACTCTCTACCACCCCGGGAAATCTGTTTTTTACCGGGGGATGGCCAATTTCTCACTCATGGCCTGTTGTCATTTTTAGCCTGACCCTGTCTACATTCAGTTGGGAACTTCTGACTGACATTGCTGGCCGCTCCTTGGCACAGCAGGTTCAAGTAAGTGCAAAAAATCTTTTCATATATTCCAATGTAGGTTTGCTGGCTGCGGTTGCTGGATTGTGCACAAATTTGTGTGGCTCCAATACTAAAAGTTACCACAAATAAACTTTACAGCTAGGGGAACAGGAGAGAAGAGATGGTTCATGATCCCTTCACCTTCAAGTATAACAGGAAAACTTAAGGTGAACAGACCTTTCAATTATCTCCCTATTAAAGCTGTGCTTACAATACACCCTACAGGATTTGCTAATGTTCATTACAGAGTTACACACCTTTTAATTCTTAGAATAATGATGTTATTTCCAGGTGGCTTGTGCACAGGAGCCATGAAAGTTTTGGCAGCTGGAAGAAAAATCGCTACACAGAGGAGAATTTTCACCCTCCGTATTGCAGTGCAGTTTACTGGACTATTATGGGCTGTGTCCTTGTGGTTAATGAGGTGGGATTATGAAAGGAGTACACAGCCTTGCATTTATGCAGTACTCCATTATACAACTTTTTAGAAACCTTAAAGGGAGGTGTAGCCGCCAAATGCCCAATAGCCATTTAGCAAAGCCTTTTCAAAGTTATTGTGTTGTTATGTTTTGAAGCAGTTTACATTTCTTATTCAGAATGCTCCATTGGATTTCATTTTATGCTTTGCGTATTTGCAATGTGAACTGAACATTAAAGCAAATTGGTCTTTCTGGGGAGGAAAAGCCGAGCGGATAATGTTGTAATGTGGCCATATGGGGAAAAAGGACCCTCTCAGAAGAGCTTTCCCCATACTGCTCTCCCAAGAACACCATGGGAAGACAATAAAACAGTTTTTGGCCCCACAAGATCTGTATTCAACTGCCTCAGCCCAGGTCCCAGCAGTGACTAAGACGATACTACAATTTGCCTTAGCCCAGTACTTACAAAGGAAAGGGAAGATACTACCATTCTCCCTCATGACTCAGCTGTGAGAATGTACCAGAACAATCAACCTAAAAGTGCTATGTGGGGCATAGGTTCTCCTAGGCACACTTGCTAAAATGTGTGGGAGTGCTTCTGAGGCAGTTACTTTGGCTGGGATACAAAAGGCACCTGTGGAAACCATGTCCTCCATGCGTAAAGATGACTCACCATCATTTACGCCCAAGGCACTGAGAACTATTCCCAAAGCTCCCAAAGCCTGAGAACCATTTCTTTCATCAAGCTAAATTAAGTGAGATAACTTCTTGTGTTTCTTCAGGTGGGGGGGTCTGCACATTTGAACACTCCACCACAAATAACATTCTGAACCCTTCTCTTTTATAATCTTGTTTTTTGTATGTAAGGGTTTTTTTTTTTAATGGGGAATTCAGACATGGAATCTTGAAGGCTTCAGGGGGTACTGTCCAAGAAAAGATTAACCATCTGTTCATCAGGAACAGAATTTTGGGTGGCCAAGAGCTTGGATGCTCGTGCAAAGAAAGGCTGCCCAGTACCTCATGCATAACCCTGCAAATGATGCAGACATCACTGATACTGACCAATCTGTGTGTATTTAAGCCTTGTGGATCTGCAGCTGGGGCAGGGGGGAAGAGTCTCTAATAAGGTTCACTTTCCTGAATTTTGTGTGCATTTAAAACTGAAATAATCAAAAGCCAGGGTGAATTTCCTGCACACATTAATACATACTTAATGAAACTAACTCCGTCACTAGGATACTGATACTCATTTATCTCTGGAGATCTTTTCTTTAAAAAGACGACAACATTATTCTGGTGCCTGGCTGCCTGCTCTTCATGGCTGCATGAACAGAAGGAAGGAAAGGGAGAGACAGTGAGGGAGCGAGTGACTCAGCAAGATCGTTTAAAGTGACAGAGTTATGTTCCAACCAGACAAGTTAGCAGATGTTTTGGCTAAAGCGAATAACCCCCAAGACCAATTTCACACAAGAGCTACGCCGTGGTCGCACCTCTCTCTGCCCGTCTTCTACTGGTCAATTTTTTCCACGGTTTCGTGATCCTCAAAAAACAGGATCACGAAATCGCGGGGGAAATTGGGCGAAGCCATGGGTCAAAATGTGGCCCCACGGCTTCGAGTGGGAAATTGACCAATAGAAGTGGGGCAAAGGGAGGCGCGACCACGGCGCAGCTCTTGTGTGAATTGGGTCCAACTGTGTTCAGAATGGACAAAAGGAAATACTACTTTATACAGACAGTGATTAAAATGTGGCATTTGCTGCCAGAGGATGTAGTGATGGCCACAGGAATAAACAGCTTTAAAAGGGGATTAGATAGATTCATGGTGGATAAATCCATCAATGGTTACTAGCCATGGTGGCTGAGGGGAACCTCCACATTCAGAGGCACTAATCCTTTGAATCCCAGAGCCAGGAGGCAACATCAGGGGAAGGCCTCAGCCTCTATCCCCTGTTGTTGGCCATCCAGGTTGGCCACTGTGTGAGACAGAATAATGGACTAGATGGACCATTGGTCTGATCCAGCAGGGTTTTTCTTCTGATCCAGCAGGGGTTTTCTTGTGTTCTTACGTGTTCAGCATTTCCGCTGTCTACCAATCTTTCCATTGTCTCCTGGGAGGAGCTTTTTATTATAAACAGTGGCATCCTGTTCCCTTTCTATTCCACTTTTTGCTCTGTCCACAGGGGCCAACTTTTTTCTTGGTATGTTCTAAAGACAGGCATTGCTAGAGGCAGATGGAGGTAAAGGCTAGCTGTGTTACACACACACGCATACCATAAGAAGTATGTTTACAGAAATCTGAAACATTTATATACTCCATGAAAGACAGGTAGGAATAAGGGGAATATAGATAGAAAAGCTAGGCCCCCACACCCAGACAACTAGCTCATGTGATTGCTCTTTAGAAAAGGGAGAAAAGCAAGCAAAAACAAACCTTGTGCTATCAAAGTATGAACCTAGGCAGAAATGAGTGAGAAGATGATAGGAGGAGGAAGAGAAAAGAAAAAGATGAGGGGAGAGAGAGTTTGTCCTATTCTCACTGATGGGGGGAAGGATTGTGTTATGTAGGTACAACAAACTATGGCAGGTCCTTAAAGAGATGGGAGTACCAGACCACCTCACATGTCTCTTGAGAAACCTGTATAAGGGTCAAGAAGCGACAGTTAGAACCGGATATGGAACAACTGATTGGTTTAGCATAGGAAAAGGAGTACGACAAGGATGTATATTGTCACCTTGCTTATTTAATATATATGCAGAGTACATCATGCGAAATGCTGGCCTGGATGAATCACAAGCGGGAATTAAGATTGCTGGGGAAAAGATCAACAACCTCAGATATGCAGACGATACCACTCTAATGGCAGAAAGTGAAGAGGCCCTAAAGAGCCTCTTGCTCAGAGTGAAAGAGGAGAGCGCAAAAGTGGGCTTGAAGCTCAACATCAAAAAAACTAAGATCATGGCATCCGGCCCCATCACTTCTTGGCAAATAGAAGGGGAAGTCGTGGAAGTAGTGACAGACTTCACGTTCCTGGGAGCCCAGATCACCCCAGACTGTGACAGCAGCCATGAAATTAAAAGACGCCTGCTCCTTGGGAGGAAAGCGATGGTGAACCTAAACAGCATGATAAAAAGTAGAGACATCACCCTGCCAACAAAAGTCCGCATGGTCAAAGCAATGGTATTCCCAGTAGTCATGTATGGCTGCGAGAGTTGGACTATAAGGAAGGCCGAGCGCCGAAGAATAGATTCTTTTGAACTATGGTGCTGGAGAAGACTCTTGAGAGTCCCTTGGACTGCAAGGAGATCATATCAGTCAATCCTAAAAGAAATCTACCCTGACTGTTCCCTGGAAGGCCAGATAATGAAACTGAAGCTCAAATACTTTGGACACCCAATGAGAAGGGAGCACTCACTGGAGAAGACCATGATGCTGGGAAAGACTGAAGGTCAAAGAAGACAGGGACGGCAAAGGATGAGATGGTTAGACAATGTCATAGATGCAACGAACATTAAATTGAGCAAACATCAGAGGACGGCGGAAGACAGGAAGGCCTGGCGTGATCTGGTCCATGGGGTCGCGAAGAGTCGGACTCAACTGTGCAACTGAACAACAACAACCAGTCAAGTGTTGGCTTTTGTTTTCTCATTTAAAAAACAACACCAGAAGAACCAAGCACACTAACTGTACAGCATCTCCATAGGAGATGTAGATCCAACAATTAAGATAATTAAAGGCTAACTGCAATTTGTCATATGTTGAATGTTTAGTGCAAATCCATTTCTTTTTATCGAAATGCTAGACAGCATTAACTATAAGCACAAGCATTGCTAACTGACACAGATTTGCTCTAATCTGAAAACAGTTCCCTCAACTCAGTGCAAAATTCCTTTGAGTACCTGAGTCCTGAAAACTCATGTGGGCTCAGCTCTCTGACTGGCGAACCCTATAGTTTATATCACACTTTCGGCAACATCAAGAGCTGAATGTGTGAATGAGGCATCAGAGATTAATCCTCACAGGTGGAACTTCCACATCATCCAGTGTATACATGCATGTGTGAACTGTCCCTTAGTTTGTGAATGCATGCTCATCGGCCATAATTTCACTGGTTTATACTCCTTAGGGCGCTCTACACAATGGATCTAAAAGACATTCCTTCTTTCTATACTCTGGCTGTAAAAGGGAACCTAAACAGCATGATAAAAAGTAGAGACATCACCCTGCCAACAAAAGTCCGCATGGTCAAAGCAATGGTATTCCCAGTAGTCATGTATGGCTGCGAGAGTTGGACTATAAGGAAGGCCGAGCGCCGAAGAATAGATTCTTTTGAACTATGGTGCTGGAGAAGACTCTTGAGAGTCCCTTGGACTGCAAGGAGATCATATCAGTCAATCCTAAAAGAAATCTACCCTGACTGTTCCCTGGAAGGCCAGATAATGAAACTGAAGCTCAAATACTTTGGACACCCAATGAGAAGGGAGCACTCACTGGAGAAGACCATGATGCTGGGAAAGACTGAAGGTCAAAGAAGACAGGGACGGCAAAGGATGAGATGGTTAGACAATGTCATAGATGCAACGAACATTAAATTGAGCAAACATCAGAGGACGGCGGAAGACAGGAAGGCCTGGCGTGATCTGGTCCATGGGGTCGCGAAGAGTCGGACTCAACTGTGCAACTGAACAACAACAACCAGTCAAGTGTTGGCTTTTGTTTTCTCATTTAAAAAACAACACCAGAAGAACCAAGCACACTAACTGTACAGCATCTCCATAGGAGATGTAGATCCAACAATTAAGATAATTAAAGGCTAACTGCAATTTGTCATATGTTGAATGTTTAGTGCAAATCCATTTCTTTTTATCGAAATGCTAGACAGCATTAACTATAAGCACAAGCATTGCTAACTGACACAGATTTGCTCTAATCTGAAAACAGTTCCCTCAACTCAGTGCAAAATTCCTTTGAGTACCTGAGTCCTGAAAACTCATGTGGGCTCAGCTCTCTGACTGGCGAACCCTATAGTTTATATCACACTTTCGGCAACATCAAGAGCTGAATGTGTGAATGAGGCATCAGAGATTAATCCTCACAGGTGGAACTTCCACATTATCCAGTGTATACATGCATGTGTGAACTGTCCCTTAGTTTGTGAATGCATGCTCATCGGCCATAATTTCACTGGTTTATACTCCTTAGGGCGCTCTACACAATGGATCTAAAAGACATTCCTTCTTTCTATACTCTGGCTGTAAAAGGGGCTTGGGAGGCAAAGGGACTACGAGAATGCACTGTGATCCAGAGGAGTCCACCTGGTACAGATCTTGCTTCTGCCACGCACTACCCACTCAAGGCAAACCACTCAATTTTAGCCCAGTCTCCCCAGTAACATGGAGGTCATACTCCCCTATTGTACAGGACTATTATTTATTTGCATGTCTGTTTATTTACTAGGAGAGGAGGAGGAGGAGATTGGATTTATACCCTGCCCTTCACTCAGAGTCTCAGAGCGGCTTACAAACTCCTTTCCCTTCCCCTCCCCACAACAGAGCTCTTTCCAGACCAGTCCTTGAGAGAACAGTTTTGACAGAACTATGGCTTGCCCAAGGTCATCCAGCAGCTGCAAGTGGAGGAGCAGGGAATCAAACCTGGTTCTCCAAGATTAGAGTCCACACACTTAACCGCTACACCAAACCACTACTACATTTTTATCCTGTCCTTTCTCTAAGGAGCTCATGACTGCTCCCCCTCTTCCATTTTACCCTCACGACAACCCTGCAAGGTAGCTTAGGCTGATGGCGTATGATGACTGACCCCAAGTGACCCAGCAATCTTCACAGCAGACTGGGGATTTAAACCCAGGTCTCCCAGATGGTAGTCTAGCCACTAGGCTAAGCTGGCTGGATGTAATTGGGAGGATTACATTTACAAAAATATATGAGAAGTGTTTTAAGTACCAAAACCATGATACAAATGCTTTTCTAATTATTATTAGAAGAGCACTAGCACAGAATCTCAGCACCTTCCCTATACAGCCATTCCCAAGTCCCAAGGCACTTGGAGGGGCAAGCATGCCAGTCATACTGATCAAAGTTTGCTATGTAGAACCATACTTTTCTTGAGTGGTGGTGGAAAGTGCCCTCAAGCAATGCTTCCTCTAAGCTGTGGAGTCTTGTGAGCAAACATTCTACTTTGCGAGCTACTGGCACTAAAGCTGTGAGCGAGCGATTTGGCTGCTGCATAAATTAGTTGGAGCCCTCCTTCCTGAGGCAAAAATGTGTGAGCCAGAGGCTAAAAAACGGTGAGCTAGCCCACAATAACTCAGCTTAGAGGGAACATTGCCATCAAGTCATAGCTGACTTATAGCAACCCTGTAGGGTTTTCAAGGCAAGAGATGAACTGAGTCGGTTTGCCATTGCCTGCCTTTGCATAGCAACCCAAGTCTTCCTGGGTGTTCTCCTATCCCAGTTCTGACCAGGGACAGCCCTGCTTCGCTTCCAAGGTTTGACAAGATCAAGACAGCCAGGACCATCCAGATCTGGGCTTTCCTTCTTTTCTTTAGCACGCTTGTTTATTCTTCTGGAAAATCTCTTCTGTGTCAGGAACACACACACCATTACAAACTGTATAGCACCACCACCACCACCACCCCGCTCTCATCTGCAGCCTCTAACACATGGCTGGGAAAAGAAAAGTGTCTGGGCTGCATCAGATGTGAGACAGCCACAATTCTGAGCATGACTGCACTTTCCGTAGGGGAGGGAGCCACCTTGTCAAGTGCAGGCATTCAGCTGTGACCAATGCTGACTCAAGCCTTGAGAACAACTCGCAAGGGAGGGGGGGAAGTATGAACATAAAGTTTAGATTCAGATCTAGTACAGCTATTAAATGACATTGAAAGTGACGGCACTAAATCATTTTCACAATGAAAAGGGGGCTGAATGCTTCATGGGGGGGGGCTTACCAAAGCATGGTATTGCCCTCTCCTCCTCCTTGGTGAAGAAGAAGAAGAAGAAGAAGAAGTAGCAGTAGCGGTGGTGGTGGTGGAGGAGGAGATTGGATTTATACCCCACCCTTCACTTGGAATCTCAGAGCAGCTTACAAACTCCTTTCCCTTCCCCTCCCCACAACAGACACCCTGTGAAGTAGGTGGGGCTGAGAGAGCTCTGACAGAAACTGCTTTTTTCAAGAACACCTCTGACAGAACTATGGCTTGCCCAAGGTCATCCAGCAGCTGCGAGTGGAAGAGTGGGGAATCCCAGATTAGAGTCTGTGCACTTAACCACTACACCAAACTGGCTCTCAAGATGTTGACAAGGGGAAACAAATGAGAGGAAAAGGGAAAGGGGCACTTGTTCTATGTTTCCATGTTTCTATGTTTCCAAGGAAAGCAGCAGATACATTGCAGGAATTCTCAGCGGCAATGGTTAAAATCCTTGGAAGGATCTGGGAGATAATTACATTTTACAAAGCATCTTCAAATGGTTCCATCATTGCTCACGATTTATGAGATCTCCTTTGAGCCCAGAAACGTTTGTCAAAAGCCAATGTTTGCTATTTTTTTTAAAGGCTCTGTACATAGTAGAGCTGAGAGCAAGTTCCCCACTCCTCCAGTTTCCCCACTTCAAATGATTCAGAGCATAGTTATAAGTAAATGCACAAGATTTGCCGTCTGCTATTTGACATTTCATATCTGATGCAGTGTAGGTATAATTATCAGAAGCAATTTGTCTTATATGAATAATATTCACAGTGCCTGCTCTTCAGTATCCCTGTACCATTCAGTATAATTTATATTTGATATTCTGTACTGAAAACCAAATAATAGATATTTCATATTCTGTAGTTTACAGTCTGCTATACAGTAAGTAATATTCAAACCTAAATCAAATCAAACCATTCCCTAGCCTTTTGGCTTGTGTGCCTAATTTTAACTTCATCATAAATTTTAACAAGAAAACGTTCAAACTTAATGCATTAATCTGTTTAGTGGCTATGACTTGCTGACCACAACAGCTATCACATAGCCCATTAATACATACCTGAAAGTCCAGTCGATTTAAGAGTTAATATATGGGATCTGAACACCGCTTGCATGCGATGATGCCGCCTTCCTCCATATATTTTGTGCACATGTCAAAACTTTAAGGGCTTAGTCTTGGTCAACTGTGGAAAAACAGGGAGTCTATGATTCTCTCTATGCAGAGCTGTCTCTATACTTAGGTCCTTTCTTCACTAGACCTTAAATCCTGGTTCAACCCTGTCCCCAAACTTACATTCTACACTGCACGTGAGTTCACTCCTGTAATTATCACAGGGTATTTTTTGTTTCCACATTACATTGAGGTCACCCTGGTTTCGCCCCACACTTGTCCCGGGATAAACAGATGCTGTTATAACCAGGGAAAAATGCAAGGTATTGTGTTGCGAGTTGAACTAAAACCAGGGATGAGATCCAAGTGCGGAAAGCACCTCAATGAAAGAGAATCTTAAACTATCTGTCACCAAATACTAACTCATGTAAAGATACATACACATCCAGTTCATGAGATCACAGATGAAGTTCCTTTATACTGAGAACTGGTGTGGTATAATGGTTAGAAAGTTAAACGAGGATCTGAGAGACCCAGGTTCAAATCTCCATTGGTGCTGGGAAAGCTCACTGGATGACCTTGGGCCAGTCACCCACCCACTGCCTAACCTACCTCACGAGGTTCTTGTGAGGATGAAATGGAGGACAGAAAAACAATATAAGCCACAATGACATTAATAAATAAACCACTGGTCTATCCAGGTCAGGGTTGTCTACTCTGAATGACTTACCAAGTGTCGCCAGAGGCACTGCTTTTACCCTAGGGTAGCCCCGACAACAGGGGCTACCCTATTCTGAGCCACAGACCCATAAACCCAGACCAAGGGAGACACTCCTGGTTCTGAAACAAAGAGCATGCCATAACTATGGGAAAAGGCTCTCCATTTTCAGGTGGCATAAGGCAGAGCGAACCTCCCGTCTTCTCCCCACATCCAGCAAAAGTATGCATATGAACCAACAGGTCCCACCAGGTAGTGTATCTGCATTTCTAAAGCTATTCAGAGGCCACCTGGCAAATAGCACTTTTATCTCCAGCCCTTTTGTGTGACCCCATGTCTACATGAGAATCCTTTGTTTCCAAGCCTGTCCTTCCTGCTCCATCTCTCAGGATACTGAGATAAACCAATCATACATTCAAATGTTCAGTGATCCTTCTTGACGCTAATCACGGACTCATCTCCCACCTTTTGTCTATATTTGGGAACCTTTTCAGACTGCCTTGACTGGACCATTAGTGGTCAGAAAACCCATTCAACTAGCCACCCAGCACCCAGCTAAACCTATCAAGGCTATTGTTAATCCAGACTCTGCCCCTCTGGAAGCTCATTGGTCACACCTGAATTGCACCCCACTTGTTACCACACCTTCATGGACACCTTATTGGTATAGAAAAATCTATTGTTCTCACTTGAGATCAGCCCCCAAGGCCTTCCATTGGTCTGCATTGTTTTCCAGTGTCCATATCTGTCAGAGCACATGACCTCAGATTTAGCTGTCTGCCCCGATGCCACCTGGCAGTTCACCTTTAAACCTTTGGTTTGAGCCAAAATCTCATTTCCATGGACCTCTGCAGTTCTGGACAGGTTGTATCACCCCATAACTGACCCCTCTATTCACTATCTCTGCTTTCATAGTTCTGTATTGCTTGCTCTTTTTTAATGTTTAGTGTGCTTGTAATTAGGGAAATACTTTAATAAACACTATTTAATTTACTCTTCAAATTTGGAGTCCTCCTACTGTACCAGACCTTGGTATAGACAGGTGTACAGGTCTGCAAATGCATAAATAAGTCAAGTGTCACCAGATTTTGAGATCAATGTTCAGGTTCAAGACTGACCCTTAAATGTCCTTCTAGTGATATAACAACTTAACACAAAAATATATCAAAATGAAAACTCTCTTGCCATCCATTGAAGAACAAATTAATACAACAACCATATTACATTTTTAACTCAGGCATGGCTTTCCCCTTCTGCATGAATCTGCCTAACTCCCTTTTAAAGCCATCTATACTTGTGTCAGGAAATGAGGAATACGTGAGATGGATTGATTCAATAAAGGAAGCCATGCTTTCCAGTTTGCAAGACCTGAGCAAGGCTGTGAATGACAGGATGTTTCGAAGGCCGTTCATTCACAGGGTTGCCGTAAGTCAGAAGTGACTTGACAGGACTTAACACACACGCACATACGGCCATCATTATATCCACAGGCTGTGAATTCCACAACTTTATTACATCTAGTAAAGAAGTATTTCCTTTTGTCTGTTCTGAATCTATTGCCCATCAGCTTCTTTGGTTGCCCCTGGAAGTGATGTAAAACCATCATACCAATGGCAGTTTTTTTAAAAAAAAATTGTTCTCCCACCAGCTTCTTGGAGAACTGTTGGGCTCTGGGAGCCATGCTTTCCAGTTTGCAAGACCTGAGCAAGGCTGTGAATGACAGGATGTTTCGAAGGCCGTTCATTCACAGGGTTGCTGTAAGTCAGAAGTGACTTGACAGGACTTAACACACACGCACATACTTGTGGCCATCATTATATCCACAGGCTGTGAATTCCACAACTTTATTACATCTAGTAAAGAAGTATTTCCTTTTGTCTGTTCTGAATCTATTGCCCATCAGCTTCTTTGGTTGCCCCTGGAAGTGATGTAAAACTATCGCACCAATGGCAGTTTAAAAAAAAAATTTGTTCTCCCACTGGCTTCTTGGAGAACTGTTGGGCTCTGGGAGCTGGAGGCAGGAGATTTGTTTATGTGTCAAGTTCAAATAACATTACAAAAAGAGTGATTAACACTTAAAATTCACTGCCACAGGAAGTGGCGGCGGCTACAAGCATGGACGGCTTCAAAAGGGAATTAGATAAGCATATGGAGCAGAGGTCCACCAGTGGCTATTAGCCACAAGGTATAGATAGACTCTGGGGCAAGTGATGCTCTGTCATCTTGGTGCTTGGGGGGGTCAGCAGTGGGAGGGCTTCTAATGTCCTGGCCCCACTGGTGGACCTCCTGATGGCGCCTGGTATTTCTGGCCACTGTGTGATGCAGAGTGTTGGACTGGATGGGCCTTTGGCCTGATCCAACATTGGCATCTCTTATGTTCTTATGTTATGTTCTTATGTTACTATATTTTCCGCAGTTCCTAATGTCCTGAGCATGATTTGCAGTAGTTCCATACTCTCTCTCCATTTCTGCCAGGTAAATATGGGGAAAGAGAGGCTTGTGATGAGATTTCGGGAAAGGTCTCTAGGTCCCACCATGCTCCCAGTGATGTTACCAGGAGTGCAGCATAGGTCACTAGACTCAAGCTAACATCAATTACTGTTAATAGCAAGTACTGTTGCTATTGCTTTTGAAAATAAATCAAGCACATTCTGCTCTGGTTGGGGGAAGCACACTGACCACTAACCATTGTAGACACATCCTCTGAATTCTAGATATTTGATGGCACATATACAACTTTTCTCCACTTACAGAAAGTTTGGGGGTTGTTGCATAAGTGGGAAAAATCCCTAAAGCATGAGACAGTGCCTTTCTTGTCATGAGTTTCATTGTCTCTCATTAATCACTGTGAAAGAGGTGCTCACCCTAGCGACAAGAATACAACTTGGAGGCACTTGCTAAATTGAAATGATTTGCAGCAATTCCTAGTCGTTTCATTATAATCTCCCTCTAAATATTAACATATTGGTGCCCCAGTTCTGTTTGCATTGTTGCAACAGTGTCTTCCTTATAGTGGTCTTCTTCCATGTTAATACAGACCTTTAAAAGGAGGGATTCATTTCTGCATGTGTCTTTGCATCGTCATACATGCATTTGCTTTCCCAGATTCCAAGGTTTTTTAAAATAATTGTAAAAATCCAATTCAGTAACCTACAGATGCATACACATTCTTCCCAAGGCTGCTCTTATCAAATAGAATTAGGACAATTATCATGTTATGGATTGCATGTCAATGCCCTCCAATAACACAGTGCAGGCATGGGTAATGCTGACATGCACGATGAACAGCAGTATTCCAAATTAACCTTGACACACAGGGCACATTATCTGACAAAGCAACCTCTGCACCACTGGGGCCCATGGTGTGGCCAAAGATGATGGATACAGTTTTTACCTAGCATCACCTTCCAGATTCACATGGGCACTGGCAATGCTGCTGGGGCTTGGCTTGCTCCCAGTGTGGCTAGCCAGGTACAAGCCTCATCTCTCTTACCCCCGCCCACACACTTTTGTCCACTGGAACAACACCACCTTCACTGGTAGACATTTGATACTCTTTGATGCTCAGGCCAAAAAGGTGCTTACCCTTGTCATAGTTAGGTTTCTGTGACACAATGAGCACAGTATCACCATTACATATGCAAAGGAGAATTTTGGAATGCTTTAAGTCCAAGTGCAAGCAGAATTAGGTCTCCGTCTGAATCGGGTGCTAGAGCAGATCAAAATACACCTTTTCAAAAATAAACCCTGCCTTTTTCAGAGCAGTTTTATTTCCAAAATAATCTCAAACCAGCTCTAGTTTATTTTATTTATTTATTTGATTTATATCCCGCCCACCCTGCCGGCGGAAAGTCACTGCTAAGGATACGAAGACATGCTCTCCCAGCCTCACACATGGTATTGGCACTGCAGATACCATCGCTAATGTGAACAGATCTTGGTCCTTTCCGCACTTGGATCTCATCTTCCCGCTCCTGGCCCAAAAGGCCTCGTATGGACAGGACCATAGTTAGGTTTATATGACACAATGAGCACAGTATCATCATTACATATGCAGATTTTGGAATGCTTTAAGTCCAAGTGCAAGCAGAATTAGGTCTCAGTCTGACTCGGGTGCTAGAGCAGATCAAAATATACCTTTTCAAAAATAAACCCTGTCTTTTTCAGAGCAGTTTTATTTCCCAAATAATCTTGAACCAGCTCTAGTTTATTTTGTTTATTTATTTGATTTATATCCCGCCCACCCTGCCGGCGGAAAGTCACTGCTAAGGATACGAAGACATGCTCTCCCAGCCTCACACATGGTATTGGCACTGCAGATACCATCGCTAATGTGAACAGATCTTGGTCCTTTCCGCACTTGGATCTCATCTTAGGTTTTATCAGAGTTCAACTCGTGACACAATGCCCTGCATTCATCCCTGGTTACAACCACATCCGTTTATCCCGGGACAAGTGTGGGAAGAAACCAGGGTGACCTCAATGTAATGTGGAAACAAAAAATTCCTCGAGATAATTACAAGGGTGAACTCGAGTGTAGTGTAGAATGTAAGTTCGGGGACAGGGTTGAACCAGGATTTAAGGTCTAGTGAAGAAAGGACCCTTATTGACAGAAAAGCTGCTTGCATTGGCTGCAGTGTGTCCGCCGCACATCTGTACAGTAAAGCTGCTTGGAGAAGCATTCAAGGGACTGCCTAGAGCACCTGTTGTTGTAAGAACCCCACCATCTTCTACGTCTGTGTATCTGATGACACCTAGTGTAGGGACTCTCTAGGGAGAAACTTGATTGTTCCCCGGAACAATTCATTTCCCAGAAACAATTCATTTCCCCATTCATAAAATGGCTTAATTATTAAATATACATTTATAAATACAATTTTAAATATGAGAGGTATCAAAAAAGTGAAGGAAAAAAGAAAATTGACAAGGAGCCCTCTGTATGTGTGAGAGTATATAATGGAATGATGGCAGCTGCCCACACCACCTTGTAGCTCACAACAGTCATGTTGAAATTAAGCTAGAAATGAAATGTATGGTTGACATTCTTTCAAAAGTGCTTGTGAAATATTGGAGAACTAATCCAATTTGGCATTCAGACCCAGACCTCTGCATCATTACTCTGAACTTTTAAAATGTTTTGCTGTAGATATGAATGTACCCTGAAGGCATTTATGGACTAAGGCAGAGAAAATGAGTTTTGTTATGAGTAACAAAAAAGAAGCAGAGAAGCCATGGAGTACATACAAAAAAACTTTTTAAAAGAGTCAACAGCCAAGAAGGCCAATTGAAAATAAGAATGTAACAAGAAAAAATATGTTGGTAGAGGACAAATTCTATCAAAGAAACCAAACCAGGATAGCAACAAATCAAGTTAAATCAACACTGGTGACATTAGTGACTGTTTTCGAGGATGCTTTGGGCTGAAGAGATGGAGAGTTCTGGGTGGAAGGCTGCGATGAAAGCTAATTCCTGAATAAGATGTCTGTCTGTTGAAGTCCCAAAGAAGATTATGATGGATGCACAGAGAACATATCTATAGATATGTTCTCATCAGAGAGACCTAGGGTTCATTTCAGCCTCCTGTTTCTCCCAGTGTCCAACCAAATCCCACTATGAAGCCCACAAGCATTGCATGCAGGCCACAGTCTTCCCCATACTCCTCCCCTAGGAACTGGTGCTCAGAGGTGCACTACCTCTCAGCATAGATCAGAAATAAATAGGGTTGCACTGTACAAAATGGTCCACAAAATTACTTGGATGCTTGATTAGGGACTGTTTGCATAGCTTAATGCAAGTAGGATTCTATTATTATTATTATTGTTCTGCTGCTTCAGACCAACGTGACTACCCACCTGGATCTAGGACCCTATTATGTAATTTTTGTGCCGCTTAATGTGTCATGTTAATACTTATGCTATGCTTCAGTTCTTTTCTGGTGCTTTCAGACAGGGCTGAGAGAAGGAGACAAAATTCCAGGGTCCACGTCAGCTGGAGGGCCACTGAAGCCAGTGTCATGCTGCATTCAGAGCATGTCTCTATTTCTTCTACTTCTAAGGCAGTTCTGCACTGCAGCCACTGAGCACAGGGAAGGAAGAGCACAGTAAACCACAGTAGCTCTGCTGTCTGCTAAGTTCACTACTATGAGGCAAACACTTGGGTATCCTGCTAAACCCATCAACCAAGCCAGCACTGGACCAAGGCAAGACAAGCCAGCACAAGCCATGGCTGCTAGAGTCATTGCCAGGCTACAGCCTCCTGACAAGGTTGTTGTTTCCAACAGTCTTATTTCCCTCTTCTTTTCCTTTTGCCCCTCTTCCATAGTTTTGTCTTCTCAGCCAGATATTCCCTGTTAGTTTGTTGTAGAAAATAAAACTTTCCCCCTTTTCTTATTTTCTCTTCCTCTTTTCCACTTCTGTTGTCCTTCATTTTGCTGTCTTCCTTTCATGATAGGTTTTTGTTTCTCTCCTCCCTTCTAATCATTCCCTATAGGTCATTCTTGAACCACTTCTGCAAAAGTGTTGACCCCAACGTCAGCATTCTCAAACAGGGAAAATGTAACAGCACCACTGCCCACACTCGGCATACTAAGACTGCAGTGGCTGCATCACCAACAAGTAGTCAGAGTAGGATGACTGCTGCAATGCCCAGTGTTTTCACTGGGCTGCCTGGAGTCAAGGGACAAAGGTAGGGGCAAGAGGTGATCCTGTGTAGGCAGTAAATGTATTTTTGAGCCATAGTAATAACCATGGGTCCTCACTTCTGCAAACACAACAATAAATTTATTTGATGCACAAGTGGGGGGATTCTAAGTGTTACAGCCACACTGCATACACCCATCCAAATACATGTCCAACACACACGTCCAACACACCATACCAAAACAAACTGCGAAACACTGAGAAATACACAAAAAATGGTTCATCCGTCTTGGGTACACCCACCAGGGTCCCTTAGCGTGGACATGTCCCCTCTCATGGCTCTATCCACATGCCTCTGCCTCCTCTCAATTGCATCTAGGTGTGCATTAATGGTTAGGGGATTGGGCAGGATGCTATTAGCATATAGAAATGGTTTTGTTCTCATCAAAACCGTAAAACTCAGTCTAGTGATTCAAACACTGCACTCACAAGTCGACCTGCAGAGGCTCTGAAGGGAAATGAATGAAGCAAGAAGACCGTGCTCAGATGAAAGAAATGCCTCTTTCTGAAAAGTGTAATGATACTTGAATTCAGGATAGAAACTCAGTTTGGAACTGTAGTTGGCATTCCTTAATGTCTCCTTTTGTCTGATTGCTTACCTGTCTTTCTGAGTTGTTGCTTCCGTACACCTTGGAAGCAGTGTTCCCTCTAAGCTGGGTTAGTGTGAGCTCAGGAAGGATGGCTCCAGAGCAAACTAATTTATGCAGTAGCCAAATCGCTCGCTCACAACTTTAATGCCAGTAGCTCAGAAAGTAGAATATTTGCTCACAAGGCTCCACAGCTTAGAGGGAGCATTGCTTAGATGTATGGCTAGGAAGGCTCTACCATAAAGATCCACCAGCAAATTCCCTTCTGACAGGTTATAGCCTGTAATACTCCATGGGTGAAGAAAAAAGAAATGGGGCTTAGGGAGATTTTTCCTTAATAAACTAGTTAGGTAAAGGTAAAGGTTCCCTTGCTCGAAAGCCAGTCGAATCCGACTCTAGGGTTGCGGTGCTCATCTCCGTTTCAAAGCCGAAGAGCCAGCGCTGTCCGAAGACGTTTCCGTGGTCATGTGGCCGGCGTGACTAAACACCAAGGCACACGGAACGCTGTTACCTTCCCACCGAAGTGGTACCTATTTCTCTACTTGCAATTTCTTGCTTTCGAACTGCTAGGTTGGCAGGAGCTGGAACTAGAGACAGGAGCTCACTCCATCTTGCGGCACCCGGGTCTTGAACTGCTGAACTACTGACCTTCCACAGCCTGCAGTTCAGCGTCTTAACCACTTGAGCCACCGCAGCTCTAATAAACTAGTTACATTATATAATAATAAGTTTAAAATCACTGCAGATGTGTACATTACTCATGAATGCAACATGAATATCAAAGAGTTCTCTTGCTCATAGTGAAAGACTGGATCTCTTGCTCATAGTGAAAGATTAATTCTCTTTACCCAACATTTTGAAGTTATCAGGTCCTCTGTTCAGCACAACATTTGGAACGATGAGCCACTCAGGTCATTTAAATGTGTAGCTCCATGATAGTCTAGTAATCTGTTATCAGCTCTGTTCTTCCTATAAAAAAGGGCTTTAAGTTAAACCTTCTCAATTGGTTTAGTGGACAGTAGAATACTAAATCTGAGTGGGTAACACTTAACTAGTAAAAACACACAGACCAATTCTGCAAAAGCAGTTCTGCCCTTTCCCCCCGGTTGTACTGCTCAATTTCCCACTATTTGCTGCATGGCTGCATTTTGACCTGCATCTCCCCCCGATTTCCCCTGCATCTTCTTGATCCTAAAAAATAGGATCCTTAAAAAATAAGGATCAAGATGACACAGGGAAAATCGGGGGGAGATGCAGGTCAAAATGCAGCCGTGCAGCAAACAGTGGGAAACTGAGCAGTACAACTGCGGGAAACATGAGATCGAGGGCGGAACAACTGTTTTTGCGGAATTGGTTAGAAACTCATTTGTTAAACTGAAGTAAGTTATATTGGGTTATTAAAGCTCAACGTAGATAGTTGATGAATGAAATGACTAACAAAAAGAGAGAGAGAGATGTAAAAGGAGAGTACACACCCTGGTCTATCTCTTAAAAAAAAAAAATTTCCCTTGATTGAGAGTGACATCTCCGAAGTAATGGTTCTGTTTTTGCAGTCAGTTTTACCCATTTGTGTTCTCTGAGGAGACAGTGACCAGTGTCTTCCAAAACCAACTCTAATTATTCTCTTTTTTCGTAGACAAAAACCGAGTGCATTAGGTGATCATTCCTGAAAATGCCTGTTCAGGCAAATGAATGGTCCCCTACATTTATTATGTTGAGGACATCATTCTCATCTCCTCTCTTGCCTCTTTTCCTTATTGGCAGAGTTCCTCAGTGCGCCACACTTTAAAGTGTTCACAGAGTCTCTGAGCCATTCTCTTTGTTCACAGCTGAATTTGTAATAGGCTGAACTCCCAGCAGCTTAGCAGGTCTTCTTCAAGGTTTAACAGAGCAGCTACAACAGGGGTAAGAGCCCAATGGGAAAATCCTGACAGCTGCTTCTGCTGGCTTTATGAACCTGCCCAACATGCAAATATTAGAATGGCATACAAGGGTGGAAATCCCTGGGTTCATTTCCTCTGAAGAGATCAAGCAGCAGTTTCAGAGTTTAATGGCACAAGAGCATCTAGGTCAAGACGTTCCAGTCTCACTGTTACTAGAGACCAAAGGGATACAAATGAAAGATTCATAGGCGACACAATCTTTTCATTCCGCATCACCCTGCACTCTGAAAGCTTTTTTTAAAAAAAGGGTTGAAAAAATACAAAGGGTAGAGAAAGAACCTACTGGAAGCTTATCTCATCATGAGCCAATGGCTGCCACTGACAACTAAATGGTAGGAAGAATTCAGTTGCTAGAGGATAACGAAGTATTAAGTTCTATTTTTGTTTCCAGGGAAAAATATAAAACCATGTTATAGCTTTCATGATCCTAAGAAGTTTACAGAAACATCTTACTTTCTTTGCCTCATCCTGTTCCTCAAAGAAAAATTCATAACCTTTTTTTCTTAAAGCACTTAGAAACAACTGTGCCAGTTTTTAAATGGTGAAACATGTACCAGTGAGTAATGAGAATCAGAAAAGCAGTATTTGAGCCCAGTAGCACTTTAGAGACTGGAACGATTCCAGGGTATGAGCTTTCCAGAGTCAAAGCTCCCTTTTTTTCAGATGTGGAGCACTCACTCTGGAAAGCGGATACCCTGGAAATCTTGTCCATCTCTAAGGTGCTACTGGAGTCAAATATTGCTCTTCTACTGCAGACCAACATGGCTACTCACCTCTGTCTGTCTGTCTGTCCATCCATCCATCCATCCATCCATCCATGGCTATTTTTGGGCAGGAACGTACAGGAACGGAGTTCCGGCTGGTTCCTGAGTTGGCCACGCCCAGCAGGAACTCATTAGCATAATAGGTCACACCCAACAGCAGAACCTCATTAGGACTGGCTACATTAGGGGTATGTGGCCTAACATGCAAAGGAGTTCCTGCTACAAAAATAGCCCTGGTTTTGACAACAAGGTAAACAGAATAAGAAGCAAAAGGTGGGCGTGGCTGGATGACCACACTTCTGGTGGTGTGGGGGTGTGGCCTAATATGCTAATGTGCTGTGCTGTCGGGGGTGTGGCCTACTATGCTAATGAGTTTCTGCTGTTGGGTGTGGCCTGTTATGCTAATGAGTTCCTGCTGGGCTTTTTCTACAAAAGCCCTGTATCTATCTGTCTGTCTGTCTGTCTGTCTGTCTGTCTGTCTGTCTGTCTGTCTGTCTGTCTGTCTGTCTGTCTGTCTGTCTGTCTATCTATCTATCTATCTATCTATCTATCTGAAAACAAAATGATAGTATAAAGGGGATACAGAAAGGGGGAAAAGATATTATATAACATCATTGCTTGTATCAGAGATAATTATATAAAACAGAATGTATAAAACAGAAAATATTCCTCCCCAGCTTCCCCTCCATTATAATTTTAAAGACACTGTCTATAAAATACAATGGTACTTAACTTCTGTTGAGGTACATTTATATGATATATTTTAGATTTCAAATTTTGTAACTAATCTATCTTCATGAGAATCAGAGGCCTCTTTTTGTATGCATCATTGCAAAAGAACCTCTGCTCATCCTATTGAATGCAAACCAATTTTATGTGGAATCAAAGTTTAAAATTATCTATTAAAATGCATTTCATCTCATGATGTCGGATTAGAGAATGTACAATGCCAACACAATGTCTATACCTGATTGGCAACAGAGGAAGGATATTATATTTTAAAAATATCTGAACTCACCTTTGTTGAAGATATAAAGTCAAACTAAAGAGTGCAGAAGCACAAGTACTAAAAAGGGTTTCTAATGTGACAAAATGAGGGACTTACTTTAAATACCAGATTGTACAGTTAAAAGTAAAAGACCATTTCAGTGGAAGGAGTGAGCTCAGGAGAGTTGGAACTGAAAGGGGATTGGTTACTGCTTTGCTTGTTTGTGATAGGTTGGACAGGCAAATTGCATGTCTGATTGGTTGGAAGTTTTAAAGTTCTAGGGTGGTTAAAACAGTTAGCCACAGTTACAGGGGAGCTAAAAGAAATACAGTGAAGGAAACGTTGTTGGGGGGAAAGTACCTGGAAAAGTTTGAAAGCAGCTAAGGAAAGTATACATGGCTTGAGTACAAATGCATCAGAAATACAGAGGTTATAGTACCTATGCAGGATATAGGAGTCCCAGGAACATCAGATAAAGGTTAGAGTTAGTGATGCTTGTCATGTTTTATTTCCCTGTTTTAAGTTTACTTCAGATGTTGAAATTTATATAAATTATTTCAGTCCAGTTGAATCAACTGCTATGCCCACAGGTTGGTAATAGAAGTTTAATGTGCTGTTAAACAAATCCTCAGAGTATACTTGAGGATTCTTTGGGCAACACTCCCAAAAAACCCTCAAGTGGTGGCAGTTCTGCTGGATAGATTGTGTATCACAAATGCCTGGTTTTTAAAGGTTGAGTTTCAGGTAATGCTTTCCCTATCCCTGCAGTACTGTTAGGGGAGCAAACAAATTCAGAGAACTGAATATTCTGGACTTCCAAGAAACCTTCCACTAATGCCGTTAGAAGAGATTTTGATCAGCAATCGTTTGTTTCAGTTTTTCCATAGTTTTTTGTTTGTTTTTAAAATCTACACTTTCAAACCACTGGGGATTTGGGGGTAAGGAAAAGGGTCAGTAAGGGGTATAATTAATAATGCACGGAGACTGAGTGCCAAACTAGACATAATGGCATCACTGAGTTCTACCTGGGATTCCAGCACCATTTAAAGATTAACAAGGAGATTATAAAACGCTGTGAGGGCCTGATCTTGATTGGGACCACTGTGCAGTGGCATGAGACGCTTTTGTCCCCAACCCCCATACAAATCTTGAGGAACTTCCCAACCCAGAGATGGAAGCCCTAATCATGGTTCTGTCAAGATTTTGCAGGGTATGCAAGATGGAATTGTTTCAGCAGGTCTTTAGTTCATCTTCATGTTGTCAGCTGTTATTGGTTGGCCGGATGCTTTCTCTTTTGAATATTCCAGGTACTGGGAAAATGTCAAGATTTTTAACTATTTTCACTGTTTTAATAATGAAGCTTATGGGTTCGTTGTATGCACTGCAGGAGAGGGGTGAGATATAAATCTCAAGAAATAAATAAATAATCCACAGAGTTATCAACTTTCGTTTTCATCTTAAATCTTCCTCTGCAACACTGGTTGAATGAGAGCAAGGACACTGCCAGACTTCCTTTTCTACCCTACAACAGGATAGTGTATAAAACTCTTCACAAGCATTGTTCTGCAGAGCTCTTGAGCTTTTTCATTTTGAGTTGGGCACAACATCATTAGAACTGTATTCACAGACACACTATCTAATCAAATTATACTGCAAGCAATTTGAGGACTTTACTTGACGAATTCACAGATTTCAATAACTGTGTACAGAAGATTTTATCTGCTACTATTTCCCCGTAACTGTCAGTCACACAAGGAAGGAGAGAGAAAAGATTAAAGATTTAGCCACATAGATGTTTTGTCTGTGTTATAATCACAGTTTATCCTTTTTTTCACTTGACATTCATTTTTAAATAGATGTATTAAGTAGCTTTTCTTCTGAGACATACTCTTCTTAAGATTTATGTCATTTTCGAATCAATTTTTCTGCAATCAGTAGGACTGATTGTTTCAGATCTTGCCTTTACATCTGGACGGTGCACAAGATTTTCTCTTTCTTTCTTGATCTTGCCTTTACATCTGGACGGTGCACAAGATTTTCTTTCTTTCTTTCTTTCTTTCTTTCTTTCTTTCTTTCTTTCTTTCTTTCTTTCTTTCTTTCTTTCTTTCTTTCTTTCTTTCTTTCGTTACCCCAATAGATACCTGATATCAATGAGAACACAGACTCCATATTCACAAGGGGCAAAATGTCTGTACTGAAACAGCATAGCATATTTTGTTGTCATATCTCTTTGCTACTGTTGTTTTGGGGATTATTGCCTCTGTCCATCATAGACCAATATGTCAAATCATGTGCCAGTTTTCATTCATGTAAAAAGAACATGCTCTGCATCCAAATGTATTAGAAAGAATGTAGGTCCATCATTAATCTTAATTCCATTTTATATTTTAAAATGCAAGTGCCTCTGCTGCAGTAGACTTTTTAGCATAAATTATCCTTACATGCTGTCCAGCAGCTTTACAACTAGGAGTTGCCATCAACATTATACGTAAAGCAAAATCTGAAGCAGTTTTGAAAGAGCGTCCCCCAGGCCCACAAAAATTCCAGTAAGGCTACTGAAATTTTTCCAGAACACAAGGACAAGTGTGCACATCTTTTGGTTGCCACTAGCAATTTTCTAAATAGGGGTCAAGATTTTCTTGTATCTGAAATTGTTCTCTGTGCTGCATTCTACTTTTCTCTAATTCTAGTTTTAACTAGGATGATGTCTAAAATTATGGAATTCGTTCATGCACACCTTTCCATCGCTTCATATCATTTCTATATTTTTTTTAGGCTCCGAACCACCCTAAACAATTTTGCTGGACATAACTCAGCCAATGCAATGGTAGAGGCAAAAAAAGCATTCTTTGCTGCCATCACGGCCATTCACAGATGCTTTTAGATGGGCTCTCTAGCATGTTCTAATCAGCATGAGTTTTTCACCCACTGTACTTTAGCCATCTCCCCAATCTCTTCATAGCTCCCAAATCCCTAGTAAACCACAGGCCTGATGCCTTTCTGTGTGGGAAGCAACTGTCAATAGCACCCTGCAAGGCAGCATTCCAGGCTGATACTAGAGACACCATCCAGGCTCTCAAAAGTCTATAGAGCCATTTGGAAACTATTTGGCTCCATCAGTCCCTGGGGTTAGACCATCCCAGATGGACCTCTGCCATTCCGGCCCTGTGTTGAGAGTGGAAGATGTGTTTCTTTGACTTTTCATTGTTTGTTAGGGATACATTTTGGTAGCTGTTTAAAAATGGTTATATTTAGAGATTTGTGTAAGCTGTTTCAGAAGCATCCAGCTGAGAGTTAAATGGAATCTAAATCTTATAAATAAATACAGCTGGAGGGGCAGCCCTCCAATATGAACATCCATTACTGACACCGGCAGGTGTATCATGGGGGAACAGAAAGGGTTAGGGAGACCTCACAAGGAAGATGTAGTGAGAAAACATCCAACCACTGTTGAGTAAAGTTTTCCCAGTCTTGATTCTTATAAGGTGGGGTATGTATTAGTTGTCAGAGAACTTACAAAATAGCTAACAATTCTGTGAAAAAGTTTGGAAAGAATGAGTCCAATCTAAATTGGCAATTGAGGATTCACCTGTCTCCAGTCTTAAGCACTTTCTCCTATGCATAGTTATTGATTTTAAGGGGAGCTTAAAATTACAGATGAATACTGTGCTTTTGTCTGGGTTTTTGTGTCTGGACAGGAAAACTCATGGAATGAATGATTACAGTAGTACAATATCCGATGGACTGTGGATCAAGCATATGTATAATTCAGATGGCCAAACTAGCATGCTAGAAATGTGGACTGGGTCAAGTAAAGCACTTTAGAGTTTGGTACATTGTGAAATGATCAGGCGACTGCTTGCCACATGATCCTCTGGGCATATCAAACTAAGGAGACACTGTCAGGGATAGATATAATTTTTTTTTGCTTCTAGAATTGATGGGACCCTTATTCTGAGATTTCTTAGCAACATATTTGGGCAGATTTGTGCTGCTGAAGTAATAAATCTGATTTTGAGTGGCAAGCTTCCCTCAATCCACATTCTTAATATGCTAATTTGCATATGTCAATATGCTAATTTGAATGAGGCTTTATCAACTCTGTGATCTAGAGATTTGGAGGAGAATGAAGGGGGGAATGAAGCAGGCAGTTAATGGGATAACAGACTTTTGAAGAGCCCATGGGATAAATAGACTGGCAATGAACTGCTTTGAGAACCATTATAAATATTTGTAATACTTAACTGTATTTGTAACTACTTCTGCTCCCCAATATAGGAGAAGGCGTGTGTTGGTAATTGGGGATTCCCTACTGAGAGGGGTGGAGGCTAAAGTGTGCCAACCAGACTTGAGAGGTTTGCTGTCTAGCAGGTGCACAAAAAAGCAATGCTAATTCTATGAACTTAGGCAGATCATGAGAACAGAGGGCAGGAAGGGATGCATCAGCACGTCGCTCTCATGGCCCTTTCTTACACACCCAGGGAAATGCTGATTGCCAATTTGAGGTCAGTAAGCAATTTTTCTCAAGGCCATTTTGGCCAGGGATCCTGGAGGGTTGGGTTGTTGTTTTTTTGCCATCTTCTGAGCATGGAGCAAGGGTCACTGGGGTGTGTGGGTTTTGAGGTATTTGTGAATTTCCTGCATTGTGCAGGGGGTTGGACAAGATGACCCTGGAGGTCCCTTCCAACTTTATGATTCTTTGATTCTGTTTGGGGCATAAACACTAGGGTGTACATAGCCCAGCTATTATTTTAAAAATCTGGCAAAAATCTGAATTTAAAAGAATCATAGCAAAATAGATTTCCCTGTGCCTTTGATTGTCAAAGTGTATCCATTCTATAGGAATAAAATGAAATACAACATGTATCAATGGATTCTAAGATACTGACAACATGCTTTACAATCAAAGTGCTTCTGTACATATGAGACAAACTCCAAGATTGCCATCAGTCCTGGAAACTCATGGATTGATACTTGTCAGCTTTAATGCCTCCTTAATTTTTACTACCTCCATAAATGGTTGCAGACTCCTGTGTTCCTTTCAGTAGCACTGTTCAGAAATGATGTATACCTCATTATTTGTCCAAGTTCACAGGGAACCATTTGTTTTCATTCCCTGGCAAGACGGATTCTTCACCCAGTTCTTAGATCCTACAATACTGTCTTCCCTGCTGAGCATCAGCAGGCGAGCAACCCTGCCCCAGAACTTACTGATTTTTAAAAAATATTCCCTGACATATACACACGTTCAGCTAGTTAGCAAGAGGTCTAGAGTGACCTATGACTGACTTCACTCTCCTAACATTACTTCTGTGCATTACTTAGTCCTCCACCACACAGGCAGTCAGGAAGACAGCAGGCTGGGACCAATGCTCCCGCTAAGCTGTGGAGTCTTGTGAGCAAAAATTCTACTTTGTGAGATACTGACATTAAAGTTGTGAGCGAGCAATTTGGCTACTGCATGAATTAATTTGCTCTGGAGCCATCCTTCCTGAACTAAGACAAAAATCTGTGAGCCAGAGGCTAAAAAACTGTGAGCTAGCTCACACTAACTCAGCTTAGAGGGAATATTGGCAGGGGCCCTGCTCCAGACAATACAATAATGAAGGCCCCCAGATGATGTATGCTACAAAATACCCTAAGAATCTGCTGAAGTAAGTCTGCTATGGCCCAATCCTTTAGGATCCAGAGGAATATTTGGAGGTTGCACCAGAAGACTGGAGAGCAGCAAATGTTACAACCATTTCCAGAGGGGAACCAGATGTGTATAGGCCAGTTAGCTTAACATCTGTTCTAGGCAAATTAGTAGAAACAGTAATCAAAAATAGAATTATGAGATACACAGAAGAACAAACACTGCTGATGGAAAATCAATATGGCTTTGCAAAGGGAAGACATGCCCCTCAACCTTCAAGAAACTGAAAAAACATGTAGATAATGGTGGCTTGGAAGACATTACATACTTGGACTTTGAAAAGGTTTTTGATAAGGTGTCTTACCAAAGACCCCTGAGTAAGCTTAGTAGTCATCATGGGATAAGAGGACAGGTCCTCTTCTAGATAAAAACCAGTTAAAGGGACTGAAAATAAAACAGCCAATATTGTAATACCCCTGTGTAAATCTATGGTGCGGCCTGATTTGGGATACTGTGTCCAGTTTTGGTCACAAAATCTCAAAAAGGGCAAGGCAGAGCTGGAATAAAGAACAGAAGAAGGCAACCAAGATGGTTGGTTTGTTGGAGCACCTTTCCTATGAAGAAAGGCTGAACAGTCTGGGAGTTTTCAGTTTAAAAAAGAGAACAAGCAGGAACATGACAGAGGTTTATAAAATTATTCAGGGGGTAGAGGGAGAGTGGACAGAGAGAACTTTTTCTACCTCTCCCAAAACATTAGTACTTGAGGGCATCCTGTGAAACTCATGGGCAGTAGATACACGACAGACAAAAGGAAATGCTCCTTTACTCGATGAATGGTTAAAATGTGGAATTCACTGCCTGAGGATGTAGTGATGGCCACAGGCACAGACAGCTTTAAAAGGGGATTAGACAGATTTATGGAGGACAATGGTCATATGGACTACATAAGACCTCCACATTCAAAGGCAATAAATCTCTGAATACCAGTGCCAAGAGGCAACAGCAGGGAAAGGCCCCAACCTCTGTGCCTTGTTTTTGCCCTCCAGAGTAACTGGTTGGCCATTGTGTGAGGTAGGATGCTGCACTAAATGGACCAATGGCCTGATGCAGGAGGGCTCTTCTTATGTTCTTAAGAGGCTAATTTCTCTACCTGCTGAGGATAGGTCAGCAGCTGCCCCCTCAGTTACCTATTAAATAGGCATGGCTAGTGACCATGATTTAAGTTCCTCAAAATCTCCTCTATCACAATGAGTAAAATAAAAGTCAATACTTCATTATTTTTATTTGCATCCTTACCTTGCCAGTAAAATTGCTTTTCGTTATTGAAGATTTTAAGAAACAAACAAAGGCAAGTCTCCAGGGCCAGGCGAGAGGGTATTTACTGCATACTTAAGCCCCCTAATGAATGCAGATCCAACTGCTTTAAAAAATAAGACCTAGGAGAAGGATGACAATTTATATTTCACATTATACTAAGCCATAATCTCTCTTAATAAAATAAAGTCCCTTTAAAATTATATAGTTTATAACTTATTTTAATCTAGTTTTATAACATGTTTTAATCTATTTAAGCCATTTACATAGAAATTCATGGTTTCACATAAAAATTATTATACACGTATATCCTGTTCACGAACGATAATACTAGCCAATAAGATCTAACCACATATCAAAAAAGGAGGAATGGTTGACATTTAAAATAAGATCCACAATAAGCACAACTTATAAAGCAAGTTGTAAAATATTGATAAAAGGATTATAGTATGAAAAAAACAGCTGTTCGGTAAAGCAACCTGTGCCCCCGTGGTGGAAATAACTAGCTAGGCGCACTGCAATTACTGTAATCAGACTGCAGAATGCTATTTCAAAGGAGTGGAGCTAGGAACTGAACCCAGACTGGTGGGCAAAGCAATCAACACTCATTTTTGAACATAAAAAATGCCTTCTTGGACCAAACAAAAGGTCAATCCAGTCCAGTACTGTTTTCACAGCAGCCAGCTAGATGCAGTCGGTAAGCTCCAAAATCATCCTGTTCTTCTTGTTACACAGAGTTAGTATGAAGAACCAGTACATATTAGTAGTTAGAGCAGAAGTCCCCAACATGGTACCCTACCTACTAACGTGTTTCCTAACGTGTTTCCTGGCACTTGCTATGTCTTTTCAGAAAGTGGGCAGGGCCAGGTGGTACATGTTATAGAGCATGTTAAATTCGTTTGATCTCTAGGATGTGGTGTAGTATGTGTTCTCGAACATTCAAAGCCTACGGAATGCTTCTCTTGCTTTCCCCCTGCCTCTTGTTGCGCTTTCTCTCTGCCTATTGGCATGTACTGAAGGCCTCTCCGCTGTTGCAAAGACTACAGTTGGTTCGTGCTTTTTGTAAATCTCTCTTTTTGCAGTAAACATCACAGACCGAAACTCTGGCTGTGCAGAACAAGATTATTTCCCCAACTATGCTAACACCACTTTCAGCCTAACCTACCCCACAGAGCTCTTGTTGTAAGAAAAAATAGATGTGGTCTGGTAATCCACTTTGGGGGCCCTTAGGGAGAACGCATACATAATTTTTTTTAAAAAAACAACTCCAAAAACAAAACAAATAATACAAGGGGCCTGATTGTGCCTACCAAGTGGAAGACTGGAAACCTTTGAAGATTTCTCTTGGAAGATTCCTTTATTCCTTGGAAGATCCCTCATGTTACCACACCCCATCTTCATTTGTTACCTGAATGTCTATGCAGGGCTTGCTTTGATAAGCATGATGCTGAAATACAATGCTTTAAGTCAGATGGCTGCCAAACTCTATGAACACATCATTTTGATTACACAAGTTCCTGACACGGTTTCTCCGCATGCAAGAAAAAATTGCAATTCTTTTTTTCCACCAAAGTTCTCCTAGTGTTTTCATAAACAACCCCCCTACATTGATGCACTGCCACAATGAGATGTGGGCTGTTTAGCCAAGGGACCTCCAAACATTTTCCCCTCATGTCCATACTTGGCAGAAGCCAGAAAATCTTAGCAGGCACCTGGATGTATTTTTCAAAGGATTTCTGAATCTGTGGATGTGGGTGAAAAACAGAGAGGGGAAAAATGAACTTCAGATCAGTAGTGTGAAGGAGAGCAGATTTTATTGCAAAATCCAACCTAAAAGGGTTTCACATTTGATAACCAACTGGGTCATTGACCTGGTGAGCAGCAAGCCCAAAAACCACACCCAGAGACTCCGCTTACAAAGCTTTATTTGGATAAAGGGGAACAGATCAAAACAGCCAAGTGTTCCAAAATTTACAGTCACAATCCTGTTATTTTATACCTTGTGCTGACAGCAGCCTTCATTCTGATTGGTTACAATATTTCAACATGCATACATTCCTTAGATATAATAATTGTCCCTTGTTCTTCTTTACTATTAATTCATACCCCCTATAAACCTTTACTGCATTCAGTTTCCCATCATCATCATTATGCTACATCCTCCAGGTGCCCCTCATTCACTTTGCCAATCTGCCCTCATTATTTACCCCCAAGGTATTTATGACAAGAAAATGACAACAAGGATGACGAGGACAACAACAGATACAATGACAATGTAGAAGAAGAAGAAGACGGCAGTGAAGATGGCAATGTCAATGTCAACGACACAGCCAACAATGAGGATGATGAGGACGATGAGAAGGACAATAGGTTTAATCAGGGGTCATTTCGTAGAAAAAGAGGTGCAGGAGCTCATTAGCATAACTCATTCGCATAACTTATTTGCATATGCCACACCCCCTGTCAGAAGGCAATACCCACTGCTCAGGCTCCACTGGACTGTTTTGGATTGCTAGCTATTGGGGGGGGGGGACATGCAGATCTGTCCTCACAGAGGAGGGAGAGCTTGTACCTGAATAAAACTTGGTCTTAAAGGTGCCACTGGACTGTTTTGGGCCGGGGGGCTCTGCAACTTACCTGGCTGCTTCTTGCTCTGACTGAGGGCTGCTGGGAGCAAGGGTTGGGGCTTGTTGCATGTGCCCGCCCCCTGGGCTCTTTACTGCCGGAGCTCCGCTCCTGTGCGCTCCTGCAGGAAATGACCCCTGGGTTTAATAATATTTATTTATTTATTTATTTTTGGATTTATATCCCGCCCTCCCTGAAGGCTCAGGGCGGCTAACAATGGCTGACTTACTCTAGCCTAGATGAGTTTCTATAATCCTTTTAAAAAAAACCTTCTAAAACATCACACATGCCATGGGATTATTAATCCCAAAAGTGGATAGTGTTCTGTAAATTAATTATGCATTGTATGAAATATTTCTTCTGTTCCCAAGTTTTCAAATGCTGCAAGATCTCTGTAACTGCTACAGATTCCTTAATAGTTCTATCATGTTGTCCTTCAGCCAAATTTTGCCCTGAATGAAAATCCAAGAGAACTTGGACAGATTTTCGGAGTAAGATTTTCCTTGTGTTTTCATGAATAAGAAAGCCCAAATTCGCATGTCGCCACAATAGCTTATGAGCTTCTTATTAACTTGTACTAATTATTGGGATTGTTCCTTGCAATTCTATCCCTCTTGGGCTCTTCTGGAGGCCTCTTCTCGGGTGCCTCTCTCTAAGTGGAATGCATTAGGGTCTATGTATACTGAAGAGGATCCCATTCCTCCTGCAATTTATGCAGCTAGAGGACAATGGTGCATAAAGTCACAACAATATCAACCTGATCCATTTTCACATGCTATATTGAAATTATTGGCCAATCCAGACCTAAAAATTGGGAAGCAATCTTTTTTTTATGGAAGGCTTGGACCAACAGGGGGATTTCTACATTGGACCAACTGATGGACTATGAGCATGAGTTCTGGTCATTTTCTCAGCTGAGATCTAGATATGACTTGTCAACTTCAGTCGAATGGCAATATTTACAGTTGCAACATCAGTTGGTATCTAAATATAACCCTGCAGCAGGGTAGCCAATATTCAAGTGGGGCCTTGAGTTCTCACAGAATTAAAACTGATCTCTATATTTATTGGGGAGGGGGGATTACACTGCCTCTCCAGGAACCTGCTCAAGATAGCTTGCGAAATAAAAATAATAAGAACAAAACATTAAAATATATGATTTAAAATTCGG
>NW_015176567.1:6303-8745 GCF_001447785.1 Gekko japonicus | reverse complement strand
ATATTTATTGGGGAGGGGGGATTACACTGCCTCTCCAGGAACCTGCTCAAGATAGCTTGCGAAATAAAAAAAATAAGAACAAAACATTAAAATATATGATTTAAAATTCAGCATGGGGGGGGGGGACAGCCCAGCATGCTACAGAAACCAGTTCCCCTGGAGGAAATGGCAGCTTCAGAGGGTGGACTGTATGGCATCATATGCCTACAGAGATACCTCCCCCCACCAAACTCCACCTTCCCCAAGCACCACCACCCCAATTTCCAGGAAATTCCCAAACAGGAGGGGACCACTACCATCTTCCGGGTGGCTTTCATGGGAACGAATGATTTATAACTGGTAGCGGTGGCGCAGGCAGTAAATGAAGCCTGCATTTCCATCTGGCCGAACAGGTTCGCTGTTCGAGCCCCACCGTGGCCGGGGTGAGCTCCCGGCCCATGTCCCAGCTCCCACCCACCCAGCGGCTCGAAAGCTCGTTAAAGGGCAAGTAGACAAATGGGTACCTGCTCTTAGAGTGGGGGGGCACCCGTCCTTCGTGGTGGCGTATGAGCGGCGGAGCGGCGGTGGCAGGAGAACATGGCGGCGATGGCGAGGCAAGCGAGCGGAGGCTGGGCCGACGGAATGCGGAGGCGGGGTGACGCAGCAGGTCGGAGCCTATTGGACAGAGGCTGCAGCAGGAGCATGCGCTGATGTACCCTTGGCCCAAGCCCGAGGAATCGTGGCGACCGAAGGAAGACCTGCGCCAGGAAGACGCCGTTGCCGGATTGGAAAAGACCTCCCACAGAGAGACTATTACAACAAGACTTCGCTATAGGGTACCTGTTAGGTTACTCACTTCTCTCCATTGTATGTGTGTGGCCCTTAGGTAGGAATTGTATGAACTGTATAATGTAAACCGCTCAGAGCCCTTATGGGGTGAGCGGTATATAAACTGAAGGAAGAAATAAATAAATAAATAAAACACCTAATCTAGAATCATTCCTGTACCTCCCTTTTAAACAAACCCCAAATAGACCTGCAGTAAGTTTTAAATAGTAGTGCCACCTTGAAGATGGTAGTGCTCCATAGGGACCAGCATAGAGCATCAAATGGCAAGTCCATTCAAAACCCTGGAGTCGTGAGTTCTTCCTGCCCCTCCACGTACCGCACTATTCAGCAAACAGCCTTAATTCTGACACACCACAGTTGGCTTTAATTTAAACACTGAATTGAAATGAGACCTGTGGTTTAGCATCATCACTGTGGACTAGTCAAAGGAAAGCAGCAGACGGGGAAGAATTTTCCTGTTTTTAAATGCACAGCAGCAGCCGCAACAAAGTAAGAACAGAAACATTTCATTTAGACAGACTTAAAAAAACAAAGCCATTGTTTCCCACAGAGGAGCAACACAGGAGGAAGGACCAAATGCAGTGATAACAGTGTAATTTATAGACAACACTGTAGTTAAGAATTTATCAAAAGTAATAAATATTTCTACATTTTCTTACAACATTCACTAATAAGGTTTTCTTATATTTGCTGTATCAAATGAATTGACATCAGCCCCATGAAAAGGCATTCCATCTGCAGCAAATAATGGAAAGACCTTGCAAAACACTCTCATTTGGCAAAAGGCTGTTTAGCCGTAATTGTTTTGTATCCAGCCTTTGTAAAATTAACCCGTTTCTACATGAGTAAAACAATGATCCATCACTGAAGGGTTTTTTTTTTTTTTAAAAAAAATCTATTTAAAACCAGACATTGAATTCCTGATGGTTTGCTCATAAATGGTTCATCCGATACTACAATATCAACAAAATTCAAACAATTTGCAAAGAGTTTTGGGATCTGAACTACGCTATGGACAGTTTCAAACTGGAGGCCAACTACAGGTAGCAATGGATTCCGAAGTATAAATGCCCTTTTCAGTCGCAATCATTTTAGTGCTCCTACCTAGAAAAGTGAAGGCCCAGGGGGGGGGGAAGAGAATATTTGGGGTGGCTTCTCTCCATTTTGCCTCTGTGGTCTTTTTTCAGTTTTTCTGATGGAAAAATTGGGAAATTTTAGGGAGCACCGGGGGGGATTTTAGGGAGCCCCGGGGGGGGGGGAGAGATGGAATATTATTTTCCCTCTATGAGTGAAATTATTTTTAAGACATGGTTTTAATCTCTCAAAATGTGCAGCATGGAAAATTTAATGTAAGAAGACTTACAACATTAGATAACTATCATTCCTACATACAAAATAGTAAAAAGTCCAATAGCACCTTTAACACTAACAAACTTTCAAGAAACACCGCTCTCTTTGTCAGACGCTTTTTACTATTTTGCAGCAACAGACTAACACAGCTAACTCCTCTGTATCTATTCCTACATAAACTGAGACATATACAGAGGTCATTTCGGGGGGGATCGCGAGGGATCGCAGTTCCCCCGGGTGAGGTACGGGGGCGGGGCACATGAC
>NW_015176567.1:0-5872 GCF_001447785.1 Gekko japonicus | reverse complement strand
CAGGGAGGGCATTTGCGGGGCTTCCTTGCACTCCCGCCGGCCTTGCAGGTCCACCGCCGGGCCCCTCATGGGGCTCAGCAGTGGAGCTGCAAGGCCGGCACCGGCGTCCGGGACCGTTGGGGGCGGGGTGTGTGGCCTTATGACACACTTCCGGTGATGTCAGGGGGTGTGGCCTTATGACACACTTCCAGTGATGTCAGGGGGTGTGGCATATGCTAATGAGTTCCCTTGCTCTTTTTCTATGAAACGACCCTTGGACATATACAACATATTGTCAAGGTTATATCTATTGTTTAAATGTCAGTAATTCTAGCAACAACATATATGCTACTATGTGTTTTCAAAGTTATAAGGTATAACTAGATACTCATGGTTCTACCAATTGTAACTGTAGAGATGGTTTGGGTCCATACATTTTTTTCCTTTACTACAAACTTTGTTTTCTAATTTCGACAGCAGTTTTTTCTGTGACCTCTCAGGTGGCAAAAACAAAGGTACATGCAACAAAGTAGCATAGGGTGCAACAGTTTGCAGCTCTCTCTCAAGTACTGGGTATATTCAGTTTTTACTTGTAGATTTTGGAGCTCGTTCCTAGAGAAAACGTAAGTATACATTCTTATGAGGCCCAGAGAAGGAGCTATTTTCCATGCACCATTTCCCTGATCAAAGTAGCTCCCTCCACAGGCTGCTCTTATTCTTGGTCTTGGCCTTGACTTGGTCTTGCCTTTTATATAATGTTTGACATCTTTTCCAATGCATTTATTAAAATGTTGTCTGTCAAGCAAAAATCAGGATACTCAACTGTGAAAATACACCTCAGTTTTGTGATGGCCTATAAATGTCAATGTGCCATAGGTTTGCTGAATGTCAAATACAATGCAAATAATGGTTTAAAATTAATGATCTGAGTTCTGCAGATGTAGCATTGATATTATGCTTATAGAGAAATAATTTTACATCAAATTGCAGAGAACTGGCTATTGTACTGAATAGACGTGGTTTTTTAGATGAAATTGTTATTAATTTCAAATCTTACAAATTAGTTACAAGCTTTTTTACAACAAAAAGGAATAAATTTAACATTCTTTAATAATGATCTACTACAAGTTGCCAACTCTATTCTGCTTCTACCTCATTTGTATATAATAAACATTAGTTGAGTCTGATAGAGATTGGCGCACCTAAATAAATATTTCTGCCTCTCAAAATTACTCCAGTACCAATGCTTCATTTATAAACCCTGTTTCTCATTATTTTCCTTATAACTATTTGAGTAATGTTTTGTTCCCCCTGCGCAGTTCAATGAAGCTGTGGGCTATGCCGTGAAGGGCCACCCAAGACGGACAGGCCACAGCAGAGAACTCAGACCAAGCGTGATCCACCTGGAGAAGGAAATGGCAACCCACTCCAGTATTTTTGCCAAGAAAACCCCATGGACAGTATCAAAAGGCTAAAAGATATGACGCCGGAAGATGAGCCCCTCAGGTCGGAAGGTGTCCAATATGCTACTGAGGAAGAGCAGAGGACAAGTACAAGTAACCCCAGAAAGAGTGAAGCGGCTGGGCCAAAGCCGAAAGGACGCTCAGTTGTGGATGTGTCTGATGGTGAAAGGAAAGTCCAATGCTGCAAAGAACAATACTACATAGGAACCTGGAATGTAAGATCTATGAATCAAGGTAAGCTTGACGTGGTCAAAAATGAGATGGCAAGACTGAACATCGATATCCTAGGAATCAGTGAACTAAAGTGGACAGGAATGGGCGAATTTAACTCAGAAGACCATTATATCTACTACTGTGGCCAGGAATCTCGTAGAAAAAATGGTGTGGCCTTTATAGTCAACAAGAGAGTGCAAAAGGCAGTACTGGGATACAATCTCAAAAATGACAGAATGATTTCTGTCCGATTCCAAGGCAAACCATTCAACATCACAGTAATTCAAGTGTATGCCCCAACCACTGATGCAGAAGAGGCTGAAGTGGACCGGTTCTATGAAGACCTACAACACCTCCTAGAACTAACACCAAAAAATGATGTCCTCATCATCATAGGGGACTGGAATGCTAAAGTAGGAAGTCAAAAGGTAACTGGAATAACAGACAAGTTTGGCCTTGGAAAGCAAAATGAAGCAGGGCAAAGGTTAACAGAGTTTTGTCAAGAGAACACACTGGTCATAGCGAACACCCTTTTCCAACAACCTAAGAGGCGACTCTACACATGGACATCACCAGATGGGCAACACCGAAATCAGATTGACTATATAATTTGCAGTCAAAGATGGAGAAGCTCTATCCAGTCAGTAAAAACAAGACCTGGAGCTGACTGTGGTTCAGATCATGAGCTACTCATTGCAAAATTCAGACTTAAACTGAAGAAAATTGGGAAAACCACGAGGCCATTCAGGTTTGACCTAGATCGCATCCCTGATGAATATACAGTAGAGGTGAAGAATAGATTCAAGGGTCTGGATTTGATAGATAGAGTGCCTGAAGAACTATGGACAGAGGTTCGTGACATCGTACAGGAGGCAGCAATCACCACCATCCCAAAGAAAAAGAAATGTAAGAAAGCAAAGTGGCTTTCTGATGAGGCTTTACAAATAGCAGAGGAAAGAAGGAAAGCGAAAGGCAAAGGCGAAAAGGAAAGATTTACCCAACTGAACGCAGATTTCCAGAGAACAGCAAGGAGAGATAAGGAGGCCTTCCTGAATGAACAGTGCAAAGTAATAGAAGAAAACAATAGAATGGGAAGGACTAGAGATCTCTTCAAGAAAGTTGGAGAAATCAAGGGAGCGTTCCATGCAAAGCTGGCCATGATAAAGGACAAAAACGGTAGGGACCTAACAGAAGCAGAAGAGATTAGGAAAAGATGGCAAGAATACACAGAAGAACTATACAAGAAAGACCTCGATGTCCTTGACAACCACGACGGTATAATCACTGACCTCGAGCCAGACATCCTGGAATGTGAAGTTAAATGGGCCTTAGAAAGCATTGCTAACAACAAAGCTAGTGGAGGTGATGGTATTCCAGCTGAGCTATTCAAAGTCTTAGAAGATGATGCTGTTAAAGTGCTGCACTCCATTTGCCAGCAAATTTGGAAAACGCAACAGTGGCCACAGGATTGGAAAAGGTCAGTATACATTCCAATCCCAAAGAAGGGCAATGCCAAGGAATGTTCAAACTATCGCACAATTGCACTCATATCACACGCTAGCAAGGTCATGCTCAAGATCCTACAAGCTAGGCTTCAACAGTACGTGGATAGAGAACTACCAGAAGTACAAGCTGGGTTTCGAAGAGGTAGAGGAACTAGAGATCAAATTGCCAACATTCGCTGGATTATGGAGAAAGCAAGAGAGTACCAGAAAAATATCTACTTCTGCTTCATTGACTATGCTAAAGCTTTTGACTGTGTGGATCACAACAAACTATGGCAGGTCCTTAAAGAGATGGGAGTACCAGACCACCTCACATGTCTCTTGAGAAACCTGTATAAGGGCCAAGAAGCGACAGTTAGAACCGGATATGGAACAACTGATTGGTTTAGCATAGGAAAAGGAGTACGACAAGGATGTATATTGTCGCCTTGCTTATTTAATATATATGCAGAGTACATCATGCGAAATGCTGGCCTAGATGAATCACAAGCAGGAATTAAGATTGCGGGGGAAAAGATCAACAACCTCAGATATGCAGACGATACCACTCTGATGGCAGAAAGTGAAGAGGACCTCAAGAGCCTCTTGCTCAGGATAAAAGAGGAGAGCGCAAAACTGGGCTTGAAGCTCAACATCAAAAAAACTAAGATCATGGCATCCAGCCCCATCACTCCTTGGCAAATAGAAGGGGAAGTCGTGGAAGTAGTGACAGACTTCACGTTCCTGGGATCCCAGATCACCGCAGACTGTGACAGCAGCCATGAAATTAAAAGACGCCTGCTCCTTGGGAGGAAAGCGATGGCGAACCTAAACAGCACCCTATCTATACCTTGTGGCTAATAGCCACTGATGGACCTCTGCTCCATATGCTTATCGTTGGACTATAGGGAAGGCCGAGCACCGAAGAATAGATTCTTTTGAACTATGGTGCTGGAGAAGACTCTTGAGAGTCCCTTGGACTGCAAGAAGATCAAATCAGTCAATCCTAAAAGAAATCAACCCTGACTGTTCCCTGGAAGGCCAGATAATGAAACTGAAGCTCAAATACTTTGGCCACCAAATGAGAAGGGAGCACTCCCTGGAGAAGACCCTGATGCTGGGAAAGATTGAAGGTCAAAGAAGACGGGGACGGCAAAGGATGAGATGGTTAGACAGTGTCATCGATGCAACGAACATGAAATTGAGCCAACTTCAGAGGACGGCGTCAGAGGACAGCGGAAGACAGGAGGGCCTGGCGGGATCTCGTCCATGGGGTCGCGAAGAGTCAGACTCGACTGTGCGACTGAACAACAACAAGCAAGGTTCAGTGTGGAAGTAACTTTGTATGTCACACACTTCTGTGAGCTGACATGACTTGCTGCCTTTGTATTCTGTCCTTGCTAATCTTTGCTTTTGTTCACCGCTAGATACCCAGCCCTTGCACCCTGCACTGGTTTCAAGCCCTGGAACCTCTGATCCCTGAACTGAATCTTTGGTTCCCTGACTTTGGACCGATTTGTAGACCTTGCTTTTGTCTCTTGCCCTGTTGATTGTCATTGTATTTGTGTATCCTGGAAACCCTGGGTAGAGTAACAGTGCCAGGTTTTGTCCTGAATGTGGCATTGGGCAAGCAAAGTAGCCACTGTTGCATAATTTGATTGGCAATGCTGCAAACAAGTCAGGTGCCATGTAGCTCACCCATGCTGTGCCTTCTTCCATGAATAGGTGAGGCCCCTTCCAGGACTGTTCTGGTCTCCCAGTCTACCCCTACACACAGCTGACCTGCCACCTCCTAATATTTGCAGATTTTGCTATTCACAGAAAATGGAATGATGAGCTGACGAGAGATAGGCTGGGCATTGGCCTTTCATCCTGTGTTGGGGAAATTTTGTTAAATATCCAGCCAAGTTTGTTGTTGTTGTTGGGGGGAGGAATTGGGAGCTTGTTCCCAAATGATCAGTTGGAAGTTGGGTTCTTCTGATCTCCCATCCTGGAAACTTTGCTACCTCCCAGACTTGCTGAAGTTCAGCAAATTTAGTAAGTAACAGTAAGTCTGACTGTGAGTTCATCTACCAAACACGTTCACTGAAAAATTAATGGCATCCCTAGTATGTGTTTGATAGAGGGGGAAATATACAGTGATATCTATGCAAGAGGTACAGTCTGACATTTTTATGGAATGCTCAATTGTACAAAAAAGGTGACCATTCACCAGAGCAGTAATAGGTTTGGTCAGCAAATTTAACACTTATAGGCATAATGAATCCAGATCTTGGAAGCTAATCAGGAAGGCCTGTCGTGATCATCTGGTCCATGGGGTCGCGAAGTGTCGGACTCGACTGTGCGACTGAACAACAACAACAACAACAAAATGTTTTGTTAATTGTCTTCATAATAACTATATATTCTGTACATATTCCGTTTCCAAATTTATAAGATAAAACAAAAGAAAATAGAAAGAAAAAATATATTACACCACTTCATTACTCTGTTACCATAAGACTGTAAAGAACTACATTGGAGGAGATCATAGCCACAGAGCTTTTTCTTTTTCCCTTTATCTTTTCCCCAAGAAAAGTAGCCTGGAATATAAAGTGTAAAGGAGCATGTGAGAGGTGAGAAGGCCTAATGGGACCCCCCCCCTCCCCCCCAATGGGCAGGGCCCACACCTTAAGCCTTCTTCAGAACTGTTCCAGAGTCCTGTTGGTTGGGAACGCTGATTAGAAGAGCTCC
>NW_015176566.1:114371-115517 GCF_001447785.1 Gekko japonicus | reverse complement strand
AACATAAGCTCATATCGTTACAGTAGTATCTATTGTCTTGTGTCTATGTCACCAATACCACAACCCTGATAGCACAGCCACAGAGCAATTTGTTTTTTAAAAGTTTGTGTGTGTGTGTGTATATATAAATGCATATATGTAACTAATAAATTACAGACAGACTGACACCTGATACTTGAAATAGTGTTCAGTATGAAGTTGTGTTAATGAAGCTGTATAGCCAAGATCATAAATAATATGGAAACATGCTGTGTCATGTTAAAATTGTATATATGTTTTTATCCAATTTGTCCAAACAAGAAGGCACAAACAAGTGAGAATACAATGTATGAACTGGACATCTCTCGATATAATAATTCTCTGTTGGTGGTGGCACGTTGCTGAACATTCCACATGCTCCCAAATAAATACGCTCCGTGATGTCTCACTCAGAAGCTGTCCCTATCCACTGGCTACGTTGCCTGAGTCTCACACCTCCAATATTCTAAACAGTTTGCTGTTCCTCAACCCCCATAGCCAGTCAGAACACAGAGGTTATTTGCATATGCAGCCTCATTGGCCTTTGCCTCTAACATTCTAAACAGTTTGCTGTTGCTGTTGGGAGTCGCTGAACATGTCCTGAGGTAAAATTGCCAGTCTCCCGGTGGGGCCTGGAGATCACCCAGAAATCACTGTGTTTCCCAGCCACAGCAAATCATTTCCCCTACAGAAAATTTCCCAGCTATTACAACTGATCTTCAGTTGACCAAGATCAGTTCTCCTGGAGACAATGGCTACTTTGGGCAGTGAACTTTATGGCATCATACCCTGCTGAAGTCCCTCCCCACCCCAAACCCTGCCCTCCCCAGGCTCTACTTCTCAAATCTACAGGTATTTCCCAACCCAGAGTTGGCAACCATGGTACCACTTTCCAGACCCTTGGAACCCAGAAAACATGGCATAGGAGGAGGTGCTTTTCTACCTTAGCTGTGACTGCATAGCCCCAAATTAACATAAGCCAATCTCCAGGCGGCACCTGGAGATCTCCAGCTATTAAAACTGATGTCCAGATGACCAAGATCAGTTCTCCTGGAGACAATGGCTGCTTTGCACAGTGGAATCTATGGCATTATACCCTGCTGAAGTCCCTCCCCACCCCAAACTCTG
>NW_015176566.1:108016-111396 GCF_001447785.1 Gekko japonicus | reverse complement strand
TGTTTTAGGCAAATATAGGGGTATCCCCTATAGGGACAGAACCTGCAATTGTCTCTATAGTGAACCTGATTCAGTTGCTCATATCCTTCTACGTTGTCCTCAATATTCTACTATGCGTAGCTATCTGATTAGTCCCCACTTACCTACCACAAGGAACCCGACTGACAATGATCTTAGACTTTTATTGTCTGATAAGTCCCCGGCAATTACTTTGTCTGTTGCCGAATTCTTAGCCTATGTTTGGAAGCTTAGGGTAGGGGCATACAAGCCTTAACCCCCTTGTATTTTTTACAATTGCTATATTCTCAACTGAGTCTATTATTTCCCAGAAGTTTATAAAAATGATTCCTTGTTGGTGCAGCATGGTGTAAATTGTTATAATCCATTAAATAAAACACTATACTAAAGTCATCACACCACTGAAGGCTTCTCAGTTGAATCCCACCTCTAGCCCTTCCAACTTACCTCTACTAGTTTGAAGCCCTATTGCAAAAGGAAGAAAGGATTCATTGTGAAAGATGTTTAAGAAATCTGAGTTCCCACATCTGATGTAGACCTTAATTGATATCAAGGGCAAAGTAAATTGGGCAGCTCCTATTTCCCCATTGGGCAATTAACTTTGGAGTAACTTTGGTTTTGTTAGAAACTCCAGCACCAAAGGCAGTTTGTTTAGAGTTGCTGTTCCAGGTCTCACATTCATGCAATCAAATGAAACTTTTCTTTGTTTTTATGGCCAAGCCATATTTTTGCTGTGCAAAGACAACCACAAATCTGAACAATGCCCCAGTCTCCATCTATAGCAAAAGACAACCAGCCCTGGATCCTCTTCACCTGCTGCTGCTTGACAAGATTGGGGGGGGGGAGGTGTGTGTGGATGGACAATTTGACATTGTGCCAATACTGCAGCTTCTAACTTCTAGCTCAAACTGGAAGTGACATCATGGCATTGGCAGGATGCTCTAGTATTCACTCAATATTCTTTTTGTTAAACATAGACATTTTAATGAATGCTAGAGAGTCTCACTGACACAATGCCATTCCAATTCACACCAGAAGTGATGTTGCAGCATCAGTTGGCTCACTTCTGGCTGGAGGCATGGCTGTGGCATGACCTGGAAGTGGGCTCCAAAGGCACTTAAATTCCTTCAGAGCTCACTCAAGCCACAGCCCCAACCAGAAGTGTGCTCTGAAGGCATTTAAATGCCTTCAGAGCCCACCTCTGGTTCGGCCTGACTGGGCTTTGAGAGTAAGCTCTAAAGACCTTTTGTACTCTCCTCTTTCACTCTTTGCAAGAGGCTCTTTCAGTCCTCTTCACTTTCTACCATTAGAGTGGTATCATCTGCTTATCTGAGATTGTTGATGTTTATCTTGGCAATCTTAATTCCAGTTTGTAATTCATCCAGGTTGTCATTTTGCATGATTTATTCTGCATATAAATTAAATAAGCAGGGTGACATACTCCTTTTCCTATTCTAAACCAATCAGTTGTTCCACGTCCGGTTCTAACTGTTGCTTCTTGACCCTTGGTCTGGTACTCCCATCTCTTTAAGGATGACACTGTTTGTTGTGATCACACAATCAAAGGTTTTAGCATAGTCAATTAAGCAGAAGTAGATGTTTTTCTGATACTCCCTTGATTTTTCCATAATCCAGTGAATGTTGGCAATTTGATCTCTAGTTCCGCTACCTCTTTGAAACCCAGCTTATACTTCTGGTAGTTCTCTATCCACGTACTGCTGAAACCTAACTTGTAGGATCTTGAGCATGATTTTTCTAGCGCGTTAAATGAGTGCAATTGTGCAATAGCTTCAACATTACTTGGCATTGCCTTTCTTTGGGATTGGAACGTAAACTGACCTTTTGCGATCCTGTGGCCACTGTTGCATTTTCCAGTTTGCTGGCATATGGAGTACAGCACCTTAAGAGCATCATCTTTTAAGACTTTGAATTTCTCAGCTGGGATACCATCATTTCCACTAGCTTTGTTGTTAGTAATGCTTTCTAAGGCCCAGGATGTCTGGCTTGAGGTCAGCGGTTACACTGTCGTGGTTGTCAAGGACTTTGAGATCCTTCTTGTATAGTTCTTCTGTGTAGTTTTGCCACCTCTTCCTAATCTCTTCTTCTTCTATGAAGTCCCTACCATTTTTGTCCTTTATCATGGCCAGCTTTGCATGAAATGTTCCTCTGATTTCTCTAATTTTCTTGAAGAAATATCAAGTTTTTCCCATTCTATTGTTTTCTCATTCAGGAAGGCCTCCTTCTCTCCTTGTTGTTCTCTGGAAATCTGCATTCAGTTGGGCAAATCTCCCCTTTTCATCTTTGCTTTTTTGCTTCCCTTCTTTCCTTAGTTATTTGTAAAGCCTCATCAGACAGACTAAACGTGATCCACTGGAGAAGGAAATGGCAACCCACTCCAGTATCTTTGCCAAGAAAACCCCATGGTCAGTAACAAGCCTGTGGACACCATTGTAATTCTGAGAAAGTGTGATGGACACAACTACAAAATGGCTGCCTCAAGAGGTGGAGCCAACCACAAAATATCAGGGAGTAAAGTTATGCATAGCTCTAATGGTAACTCTTCAACACGTCAAGCATGAACTCTGTTTAACAGGATGCCTTTTAAAATGAACTTAAAGAAACACTTTCTTGAATTCACTCACAGTAAGTAACACAGTGAAGATCCTTGTGCTGTGGTAACAGCTGTTGCTGGAGCATCTTTTAAGAACTCTGCACAGTGTATCAAGTCTCCAGGGATCCTGCTGGGAAAAGTCCCCACCTGGTCCCACCCATATTCTTCCAGGCCCCACTTTAAGATTGCTCAGGGCCCTCAGCAAACTATTAGTGAAAAGATGGGTGTCACACTTTGATGGCTTGAACTACAAACTTTGATGGTCCTGAACTGTAGAGAGAAAGGTTTACCACATGGGTGGTAAATTGGGGGTCACAGTCAGTGTTCCCTCTAAGCTGAGTGAGTGTGAGCTAGCTCACAGTTTTTTAGCCTCCGGCTCACACATTTCTGTCTCAGCTCAGGAAAGTTGGATCCAGAGCAAACTAATTTCTGCAGTGGCCAAATCGCTCGCTCACAACTATAAAGCCAGTAGCTCACAAAGTAGAATCTTTGCTCACAAGACTCCACAGCTTAGAGGGAACATTGGTCACAGTGACTTTGGGCTAGTCTCTCTCTCTCAGCCTAACCTAAATCACAGGGCTGCTGTGAGGATAAAATAGAGGAGAGAAGACTGATGTAAACTGCTTTGGGTCCCCACTGTGGAGACTGGTGGGGTATAAATGAAATAAGTAAATAATAAATACAACTAATGGTCAGGGGGGGATCAGGATAGGTGAGGAAACGGGAAGGAGAGAATGAAGCTCAGAGTGGG
>NW_015176566.1:101080-107577 GCF_001447785.1 Gekko japonicus | reverse complement strand
GATATTCTTTCAAAATTTCAAAAAGGATTTGTTAGCTTTCAAAATCCCCGTTTGCAAACCTAAACGTAGTAATTTGTATTTTCTCCATAACATCAGCTCTCAACTTTACAATGCCAATATACTTTCACCTCACACTATATAGATCCATCTTTTCTCTCACAACACTTAAGTCATTAGACCTTCTCTCAGTAATCAGCCCATTACTTTTATTTTTTTCCCTGCAAGGCCCACTTTAAGAATCAAAACTACCCTATAATTTTTTTATCAACCATCAGTTAGAACATTACAAATATCCAAAACATATTGCTTCAAATAAACCAACCATTACTTCTAACTTTCACTAATCAGTTAAGACAATAAAGATAGTCAATATTTGTAACTACAGATTATATTCTTAATCATTGTTTTTCAAGTATCAGTAAAGGTTCAGAGAAAAGAAGTAAAAAAGATATAAAATATAAGCAAATATTTTTTTGCAGTTTGAGAGTTCACTTTAGATAAAGCTTCTTCTCATTCATCAGTTTAACCATGCAAACAATCAAGATATATTGCTACAAATTAGTTATACAGTTTATATTTCTTCTGTTTTCCCTGCAAATGTCTCTCCAAAATAGTTAATCTCCTGTGCTTTTGATCTTTGAAGGTCTCCTCGTCTTCAGTCTTACATGTAGTAGTGTTTAAAGGCCTGTTCAGTCTCTGAGAACGCTTTGAAACTCACCCCCTCCCCTTCCAGACTACTTGTGTGAGAGATCAAACAGCCCAAAGCCTGTAAAAACGCCTCGTTGTGCTTGGTAGCTACGAAAATGTGAGACTTCAAGCAGTCAGAGTAGCCTTTTGTTATTTCTCTCGTATTAAGGATCACATCTCCAGACAATCTGTATCGGTCGAGGTTTTGGGACAGGGATGACATCATCTGCAATGGAGAGTCTGTTATTTCAAGTAAACTAGTCTGTTCACTCTCAAAAATGCTCATGATTTGTTCCAAAACTGGAGAGATAGCTTCAAGTATTTTAGTTTGCATTCGTAGAATGATCTCTTCCCAGAAGGTTTCTGACAGTTGCCAGTCCTCTCCGATTTGTGCTGAAAAAGCAATTTCACACTTAAGCTGAGACTCTTGTAAACAATCGTCTCTGTGGAATTATGCCATTAAGAGTGCCAGCTTCATCGCCATTTTACATCCAGACCAGGTTTTTTTAAATAAATCAAGTAAGTCACTGTTTTTCAGTATTTAAGGTGTTTTCCAAATAGCAGATAGGAGATTTCAGTATATTATTCTGCCCCTTGTATTTATATTGACGTCAACGCCCCGGAGCTCTGCTCTGCCGCTTAACATAGGAATGCATGAGGGAAAATTCCTCAGCACCTCCTTTAGCTTTTTGGGAGGATTTATAGGGGCAAATAAGAGTTGTTTTCCAAGCTTAAAAGTTGTCAAGAAAAAAAAAGTACTCACAAGTTCATCGCCTAGATGGTATGACAAGGTTTGAAGGCTCTTTGTTTAGGAGTACCACAGCTTGTCAGTCATGCTATCATGGCTGGTCTTCGGTGTTTCCTGCATCAGGACAATTCTGACTCACCACCCATTGTTGCCACAAATGGGGGGGGCTCAGATATAAAAGTCTTCTGCATTCAGTTCGTACTCCCGACGAACCAATGGGACCAAGGTGAACCAAATGGACCCCGATAAAAGCTCCAGAAGTTGGTGAGTCTCAGAGCCCCTGAGAAACTCGACCACATTGCTGTACTGTTGCCCCGCCTCTCCCATTATACTAATTCTTAACATGGCCAAAATGGTGGATACCGAGTCATGAACAGACAAGACAGATCTTACTACAAGCCTAAGAAAAGCGCAAGGCAGCCTGGACCTTTAAGAAATGAATGTCCTCCCAGAGGTCATTGCTAGGCAAGCATAACAGTATCTTCAGCCTTCAAGCCTTGGTTCCATTTCCCCTCGGGGAACTGATGTCTATAGTCTGTAGATCAGCTGAAATTCTGGTGAAACCCTGAGCCCCGCCTGGAGATTGGCAATCCTAACTAGACAGCAATAGTGCTGAGCTTGCTTGTGTGATCAAAAGGGCATATATTGAAAAGTTATGCTAATACTAAGTAAGGTAAAGGTAAAGGTTTCCCTTGCTTGAAAGTCAGTCAAATCCGACTCTAGGGTTGCAGTGCTCATCTCTGTTTCCAAGCTGAAGAGCCAGCACTGTCCGAAGATGTTTCTGTAGTCATGTGGCTGGCATGTCTAGACACCGAGGCACACGGACCACTGTTACCTTCCCACCGAAGTGGCACCTATTTATCGACTTGCAATTTCTTCCACATTGGGTTAGATCTAGCCAGCCTTTCTGCTGATGATAAAGGAGGGACCACCAACCAGGCTATGATGGGGATCACAGGACCTTTATGAACAGAAGCCATGTGAGAGGGGGCTATCATAAGAGGGAGAGCTGGGTGAGCCTGAGATGAAAAGCTGGCTGAATACAAGCTATACCTCCCACATTGCAATTGAAGTTTAGGAATGGGGATTTAAGGCCATCCACTTAAATTAATAAATGAAACAAAAAGGAAGCTACAACTCATGCTTTTAGCTACTAAACTTCACTGGTTCATTTTTTTCTATTCCCCAATACACTGGATTGATTAGCTCTCAGGAGACCCCAGGAGCCAGTGAAATATTTCAGTAGAGTTCAGAAAAACACCAGATCTGATGGAAAGAAAGGGTAGAGGACATTGAAATTCTAAATGAATATATCAGGTTGGCTTCAAGTATTTTATTTTTCAATGATTTTTTAAAAATGTTTTAAATATTTTTAGTATTTAAAATGTGTAGCTTTCAATAATAAGTTTAACCTGCCTGTATTTAAGTATGAAAGAATAAAGCATATGACAAAAAGCCTTATTAAAAAGAAACAAATTCAAGAATTATTAAGATAACCAGATCAAAGAGGGTTTGGTTTCTATCTAAGCAATAGGTGTCCAGTGTTATAAAAGTGTTTCCTGTTTTCATGCAGTTTTTATCTGCTATCAGTTTGGCTCCAAGAGGGCAGAGAGTTCTGGCATTTGCCAGACCCAATACAGGACAAAAGCCCACAGCCCTAGCAGTGCAGCCATACTGATTTGGCGCAGAGGACCCAGCAAAAACCCAGGTTATATCACCCATCTTTTCAGGTAAAGGGGGGCTTATATAATGGGTCCCAAAATCTTGGAGCTGGAACTATCTAGTGGTTTATAATAGCACTTAGAAACACAAAACATATAGAATTTCAAAGTTCAGGCAGAAAGTACCGAGGTTCATCTGTCTCTGACCTGATCATTGGAACTGGGGTTTGATCAGGATGATCCTGTATTGTACTTTATTTCTGTAAACTGAAGATCAATAGCTTGTTTCTCTCAAGCCTGATATTTAGCATTCAGAACCCTGTAAATTGTGCTTTATTCTACTTTTCTTTTTGATGTTGAAGATCAAGGCCTTCCGTGCTTGTAACTGTATATATTCTGGGTGTTTTGGGGTTTTTTTTTAAGTGAGGTAACTGAGTTCCCACACAGACCACTGACAATTTCAAAATATACTAGGCAGTAGCCTCTCGGAATTGAAAATATTAATATTAATTGCATGTGGTGAATACATAAAATTAATCATTTTCTACTTTTAAAACTCCTTGGTCTTTTTACGGGGTGGTTCTTTCTAAGGGGTGGTTGTTGCATTTAGGGAACAATCCCAAGCGGATTTACTCAGAAGTGAATCTTATGTTAATCATTGGGGCTACTGCAAGGAAAGTGTCCTTAGGACTGCAACCTTAACATTCTTAAGAGATGACAGCTCTGTATGTTACAAAGGCAAATGACAATACAGCAGAGCAGGAAGACCTTGGGCGATTTCACACTAGAGCTGCCTCACGGCGCAGCTGCCGTTTGCCCCGACACTATTTGTCAATTTCACACCCAAGGCTGCAGGGCTGCATTTGACCTGTGGCTTCGCCCGATTTCCTCCGCAGTTTCGTGATCCTCAAAAACCAGGATCACGAAACTGCGGAGGAAATCAGGCGAAGCCGTGAGTCAAAATGCAGCCCCACAGCTTCGGGTGTGAAATTGACATGTTTGTGTCGGGGCAAACGGTGGCTGTGCTGCGAGGCAGCTCTAGTGCGAAATCGCCCCTTGTCCCGCTTCAGATGCAGCTATGTCTCAAGTGACTGGATACAATCCTGTTACACTTTTGGCCTTCATAGAACTTTTTGAATGTCTGTAGTGATTTTTTTTTTAAAGTCTCATGGAGCTTGTGTGACTCAGGTATAGATAAAAGCATAATGTGTGTGTCCATTCAGAGGCTTGGGTAGAGAAATAATTTCCTATCTAGCATGGCCCATTGGGTGATTGGGCTTAAATTAAAGCACTTTCCTGAAACTCACAAACACTGAGGAAGAAGATCACTGTGTGTTGTGGTCAGTCTCAGTAGTTTTGAGATTCTTCAGCTAATGTCAACACTTCTGAGTTGAACCAGAGTGAGAGTAAGTTGAATATAGATTCAGGTGGGTAGCCATGTTGGTCTGAAACAAAAGAACGAAGTTTGAGTCCAGTGGCACCTTTAAGTTTAATTCTGGGTATAAGCTTTTGTGTCCACGCACAGTTCTTCAGATGCATGCACACGAAAGCTTATATGCAGAATTAAACTTTGATGGTCTTAAAGATGTGACTGGACTCAAACTTTGTTCAATAAGTGGAATGGTTGATTATTGCAGATCCTTAAATAGCTTATATGTTGAATGGTTAATTATTGCAGATCCTTAAATAGCTTATATAGTAGAAATGGTCTTGTGTAGGGATTTGTGTGGAAAATAGCACTAGTCTTACATATTCATTTAGCATCCTTGAAACAATGTTTTCTGAATTAATGCTTTTGTAGAGAGGCATGTGCATAGAATCATGTTGAAAAAAATTCAGCATTCTTATTGGAATTAATTATGCTTTCCACAGAGTTCATCAGATGTTGCATCTAAAAGAAAGTTCAAATTTTCCTGAATATTTCCCGTAAGATAAGAGTTAACAGCACATGCTAAATAAATATTTGAATATGTTTTTCTTAACTTTCCACAGGAGTCACAATCATCAGCAGTGCCAATGAGCTTCTGAAATGTTGCTTATTCCCCCTTGAGATCAAGATGGAGGACAATATGGTTTTGGACAAATTAAATTACACAGGAATATCAGAATTCATCATTGCTGGATTTCTTGGCAGTAAGAATGTACAGGTCTTATACTTTGTTGCATTCCTCTTCATCTATTTACTTACTCTTTTGGGGAACATCACCCTGCTATGCACACTAAAGGCAGAGTCCAGCCTTCATACACCAATGTACTTCTTCCTCAGCAACCTTGCTGTCCTGGAGATTGGATACACCTCAGTCACTCTTCCTAAACTCCTGGCAATCTCCTTAACAAGAGCAAAGACTATTTCTCTTACAGCTTGCCTAGTGCAGACATACTTCTTTTTCTTCCTGGGTTCCACAGAGTGCTTTCTGCTTGCTGTCATGGCTTATGACCGTTATCTGGCCATCTGCAACCCTCTACGATACTCAATTCTTATGTGCAGCAGAGTGTGTATATTCTTAGCTCTGGGTTCCTGGATAACTGGTTTTCTAAATCCTTGGCCGAGTATCATGCTGTTTAGCAGGCTGCATTTCTGTGGTAACATCATCAACCACTTCTTCTGTGATGTTCCACCACTGCTCAGCCTCTCATGCAGCAACACTGATGTTCTAAGAACTACCATCTTCATCAGCTCAGTTCTCATAGTGTTAGGCACTGTCCTGCTAACCATACTTTCTTACGCTTGCATCCTGGCCACCCTCCTGAGGATGTCCTCAGCTAAGGGTCGACAGAAAGCATTCTCCACTTGCTCTGCCCACCTGACCGTTGTCTCGCTCTATTATGGAACAGTGATCTTCACATATGTCAATCCTGCAGCCAAGCTGTCAACGGAAATGAACAAGATAGTGTCTTTTGTCTACAGTGTGGTGACCCCCATGCTCAACCCCATCATCTACAGCTTGAGAAATGAAGATGTCAAAAAGGCTGTGAAAAGAATGATGATAAGGAAATTCTGTCCTGGAAAGTACACTTCTAAAGTGTAAAAACAGGCAAGTCACTGAAAGATCCACGAGAAGCAACCTTGGATACTTGGATACTCAATGAAAATTACAGAAAGGTTCACATTTTCCTCTGAACTGTTTTTTCCAATCCCAGACAGTGTCTCCATTTGTAAAAAATGAAGAGGTCTAATGTCAGGGAAATAGGACACAGTTTACATGAATGATTCTGCAGCTTCTGTTTATGTAAAAAAAATCGTACTGGAGATCTGATTCAACATCCCCTGACACATTTGATTTGATACTTAAAGCCAGGAATAGCGGCTTGGCAAGATTTCAGAATTTCTAGACATGGGTTTAAAATGTCCCCAATCTCATTTTGAGCTGTTGAGTAGTAAGTGCCAAGTGCCCCAAGCA
>NW_015176566.1:90049-101006 GCF_001447785.1 Gekko japonicus | reverse complement strand
CACTTGGAACTGCTGATGTCAGTGGACAGACCATTGGATTCCATGTGACTTGTTCTTAGTGATTTGCTACTGCTTTGCAGTCATGTGATAAGAATATTCATTTTTTTCTAGGAATTACATTTCCAAGATTGCACAGAAGACAGAGTGGGTGGGTGGGTGGGAACTGGAGGAGAGCAGAAAGAAGGAGAACAATGTTACACTGCCTATCTGTCTGGTCTACCACGTTTTTGCTAGTGGAACCACACAGATCTGCACCAGCAGTGGGTAAGGTGGAAAAAGAATGGGAAATAGGAGGGAGGAGGTTCAAATGTACCACTGAAGACAGAGAAATGTTTGGGGCTGAAGTACTTAACTTTTAAGGCAAACTATATGAGCTTCACACTCATATTCCAGGCTAAAGAAGTCACCCACCTGTTAGAGAATGAACTTGATATCTGCTTTATGGACTATATTTATTGCTACACACACAATGGACTGTGCACACACACATATAGGCTCAGAGAACTGTACATTCAAAGTCACCTGTTGTGATGCAACACAGAGAAGGTGCCTGCACAAGCCTTACATGTTAATAAGGTTTCAGTACACAGTTACCAGCCTGTTGAAGAAGCACACACCTCCATTATTGTGAGCAGTAAGAAACAACAGCTTTGAGAAGAGTCGGCCCCCTTTGCAGATCTGGTCGTGATCACATACAACACATCCATGCTTTGTTCTTGCATTGGTATTCCATACCAAACGGACATTTGGTTCACAATAGAATGGGCAGCTTCATCTACACTTCACACCTGACCAGATGACCCTCTTTGAGTAAGGTTTAGATTTCAATATTGACCACTTCTTTAGGCAACCTCCCACTCCTATAAGTAACCAATAGGATTGTTTTTGGGACCGACTAACAGGAAGGTGGGCCAGGAGGTTGGCACCGTCAACACCCATCTCCTGGATCTCCGATAAAATAAGAGAACCAGTCACATGGTCTCTCTTTCTCTCTACTTGAGCAACTAGCATCTCCCCTGCAACAACCTCTGTCTGCTTTAACTCCTCTTCAGTCCAGCTTGCTATCCCAAACCCTTGCCTCTACTGCCCACACATTCTGGCTGGTTCTGGTTGTGTGTTAAACTCCCTTAGATTTCTATTTCTCCCCATCCATTCTTCATTGGAACAACCAAGCTGTGAAGACAGATAAGTATCACCCATCATCACCCCCACCTGCTAATGCAAACGTGCTTATTTTAATACTGTATTTCTAAGGAGCTTGATTGAATGTGTGAGCGCATCAGTATTGTTTGTATGTGATTTATATTCCTAAGTAAAAGACATTTATTTTAACCACACCAGCCTCGACTCCTTCTCTGGTAACCCTTGGTGGGAACAGGACCTTGGTAAACATTGGCAAGAACCCATCTAAATTGCTAATTGCTGTAAATAAAGCAATTCGGCTAACACACCAACCATGAGAATGTACATCTTCCTAACAAGGGGTCCATAGATGCCCATTTATGATTATTAAAAAAGAAACTCAGGAATGTTTGTCAGTCTACTGAATTCAACAGTTACATGTCTCATGTGGGCCAGATTCAGCTCAGTGAGTCACAAGGTATGTAGTCTGTGCTACATTACTGTGGAACAATATGATATGCCCACGAAATAGCTATGATGATATTGTTCCCAGTATATTTCATAGAAACTAGACCTTGTCCCATTATTTTCAGGTCTTCCATCTGTCTCAGGGTGGTGGCAGTAAATACTGATGGATTCTATATTTCCAACTCCACATTTATAGTTTCATATTTTGATGTAAATACTAACACAAGGTCAGTGGTCCATGATTTGTCTGAGGATGAAGTCAATGACTTTTTGCGTTTTAGAGTGACCAGTCAGTTATATGAGCGTGATATATATTTGAATCAAATAGTTGCAGCCACTATCTATGAAGCTGGTGGAGTGGGGATGTGGTTGCAAAATGTTCAGCACTTAAAGAATTATGTCAGTCTACCCAGCTAAGCATGGAGTCTTCCTCCAGCATGAAGAGACTTCTAGCATAGAAACAGACTCTTTCACAAGAACTATGGAAGCAGATGGACAAAATCAAGATGACAATTATTTTGGTACAGAGACTGAGTCCATGACAACTAATTTGCAGTGAAGTGATTGTAGCCCAACAGATGTTTTGCACACTGGCAGTGACAATGCAGAAGCCGAAGAAAGTTTCAACAAGACAGGATTCATAAAAAAAACCTGCAGGCATTCCACAATGGGGCAAGAATGGTTAAGCCGTCTCACCATTTTGTCTATTGAGTGTTAACTTGCAAGTGAAATTGACTGAGGTGGGGTGGAAGAGTGATGGACTGAGTGACTCAGCATGCCTAGACACTGGGGAGGGGCACTACATCACTCTGTGTACAGGTGTCCTTTCACTGAATGGGATGTTTCTCTCACTTTGTCTAAACCTGGGAACTAGCCTCTGATCTCTTTTTTCTCTTTGTTCTTCTCCATTCTCCAAATGGCTCTGCATGGAGTCACGGTCTCTATAGGTCTCTGCTGTAGAAGCAGTGCTATCATACTCCCATACACATGATGCCACATTTAGCTGGTCACTTGTGATATGGAAAGTACTCTTTTTATGGATGCCAGCCTCCGAGTTGGACTTGGGAATCCCCCCAAATTACAGCTCATCTCCAGACTGCAGAGATCAGCTCCCCTAGTGAAAATGGATGCTTCGGAGGGTGGATACCACTGAGGTCCCTGTATTCCCCAGCCTGCATCTCCAAATCTCCAGGAATTTCCCAACCTGGCAATGTTCCATCCCCTGCTGGTGGGGACCTGACAACTCTATTTAGATTAGACTTCTCTCTCTTCTTTAGTAAGCAACCTGAAACTGAACTGAACTGAATCTACTTGAATAAATGTAAATTTTACTTTTTGTAGTATACTTCTTGGGAAATTTATTTACTGTACTCAGTGGCATGCTTCAATGACTGGACAAACTCTGCTATATTAACCAAATATCCCAGTAGGGAATTCATGATTTTGCAGTGAAAAAGGCCAGAAAAATAAAGCTTTAAAGTAACTTGGTCTAACATTTGCAGCCATATTTGTCCATGAGAATATTTTTTAAAAAATAATAATGATCAAGTCATTGACAGGATAATACCTTGTTAATGACCAAAACATTACAAAATAATTACAAATTTGGAGGATTCTCAGGCAGGGTGTGATTAGTAATTTAAAGAAGAAAAGGCAGCATTTTTAAAAAGAAATGTAGAGTGTGTACCGATAATGTCAGTATTAGAACAAATTAAACACACATTTTCATAGTTAGTGGGATTGGATGAATAGGATGAGGGTTATATGGGATGAGGGGGCATGCTACAAGCTTGTACCACCCCCTCCCCTAAATAATAGTTGGGCCCTGCTGTGATGTATACATATCTGGGTGGTGCTTCATAGTCATGATACTCTGTGGGTTCACGTAGAGCACTGATAGCCACACGATCGCCCCACAAGTTGACCACACTTTTTTTGCTCAGCACTTGGACAAAACTTAAATGTTCTGAGAATATCTACATCCCCCATATTACACTTGGGGGACTAAAGATGACAGATATTGGCTTGCCTATGACCGCCCATTGAGTTCAGAGTACAGACAACTGGGTCATCCAGATCCCCAGTTTACATTTGTCACCACCAGACTATGCAAGTTCAATTGCTGGATCAATTATTTTTCCACTCTGAGAAACACCTAATTGATTATCTCCCAGAAGATGGAAAGAACCACTGAAATAGCTTAGTAAACTCCAGAAAAAACACACCAGATCAGATGGGGAAAGAATTTAAAACATCTCATTTTAGATCAATGTATTTGTTTGATTTGTAACCTATTCATTTATTTTCAAGTGAATACATTTTTAGAACAGAAGTTGTTCTTGATCAATTTTACCTGCTACTACACACAGCAGAGTTTTATCATAAAGCAGTGCAGGATACAAGATATTACTTGTTTGTTTTGATTCTAGGGTTGCTCAGGGCAGCATCCCCCAAAAGGTATGATTTATATCAGCAATTGTTGTCCAGCTGCCCATCATACCCCTCCAAAGCCTGTTTTTTATCCTTATAAAAGTGGTTGCTGTATCTAGCATCTCATGTCTGTTCAGTGCTGATTCCAATAGGCTGAGAGTTCTGCTTTGGACTCAGTGCTATAAACTGTCAGTGCCTCAACAGTGCTGCTGTTCTGATTTGGCACCAAGTATCCAAGCGGCCCAAAAACAATGTGACTGAGTTCTCAGATTCTATCACCTGCATGTTTTAGCAAAAGGGGAGTTGGCAGTTGTTTCTGATGCATTCAGAGTAAGGGAAAAGGAAACACCGTCGTAAAGAGGTAGGCGACCAACAAGGTTATTTCTCTCAGTCCTGGGGTTTCAAGCATCTTCTTTTTAAACCCTCTGGATTGCATTTCACTCCATAAATCATTGAGCAAAGCTGTTGCTTCTCCATAATTTGTGCTACAATCTAAGTGTAGATAGTGTGAAAAAGATCCCCAACGGACCATGATTTTCATGAATTAGTATATGAGTGTTTTCATGAATTAGTATATGAGTGTTTTCAGAGACAAAAACATTTGGTATGCTTATTGAATGGGGGGAATGAAATATAAAGCAAAAGTTTAAAATGTGGAACAGTGGGACAGATCCCATAGATGTATTATGCTAAATCTGCTGCCTGCCTCTAGAACAAGATGCCTTCTTCAATGCAATAAATAGAATGAGGTAAGTATGCACCTTGTGTAATCCAGGTTCAGCAGATATGTCAAACACCATCCTATTTCTATTAAATAGATTCATCCACTCTTCCTTAAATCAAATTCATAATCACATAAAATAAAAAAATAGAAAGATGGATTACATTACATTGAGTTATGTTAATTAAACATCACATTTATTACTAATTGTGATTTTATTATTTGCAGCATTACTTATTCTTGTAAGTTGTCTTGAGCACTCTTGGAACCAGAGAGCAGAGAAAGAGGTTGAACCCAGACAGATTCTTTACTCAGTTTCACCCAAGTCCCCTCCTTATGTTAGCCTCCATGACACATGGTTTTTGCTCATGCAATTTCTGCAATCCCCTTTTTACTCCCTTGTGTTTTTCACCAGTAGAAAAGTTCATTGTATTCAACTGGATAGTATATTATTTTATATTAAAATATTTTACTGCTGATTTTTCTATTATCATATGTTTATTAAGGAGTTTTAAAATAATATTACTTGCTGTTTTATTGATGATAGTTCCCGAATTCAGATATTTTGTTGCCTTTGAGTCTTATGGTCATTTTACAGGTTTTTTTTGTTTGTTTGTTTTTTACTATCACATTGTCTTTGGGACTATTTCTGCTACTTTCCTATTGATTAAGGATTTTTTTTTTGCTGTTTTCTGTCTTTGAAATTGTTTGAGGATGTGGCTAGTATATATATATATATAATGTTCCTCGTTGGTATTTTCATGTAAAGAGGTTGAGATGCCTTGGTTTTTTATGGTTGTTTTTAATGGAAAAAACTATGTATATTTTAAATAAATTAAAAACCAACAAAAGAACATTAGGTTGAAAAGTCAATTTCCTGAAAATGGAATAAAATGACTGCTTAAATTAGATTCTGAAATATACCTAAATTGATCAATTCCCATTCATTACTTACAGTCAGTTACCTTGTATTATTGCCTACATGTATTCATTACAGCAATCAGAACTAATTGGTATAGTTGCAGTCCCTGAATTTCTTTGCCATGTGGAGGTGGCAGCTATCAGGATTCTTTTTTAATACAATCTTTTATCAATGCACATTTACACTTGTACGTGTTCCTGAAAACATTTCAAAATGCAGACTTGATTAAAGCCTAAATAGTCATATCAGGATTGAGTTCTCTAGAGATCCCCCCCAAACAAAATCAATGTCAATGTGAACATTAGTATTGCAGAACATTAAAAAGATGTGAGGCAAATGAAGGAAGGGAGAGCTGCAATCAACTGCACCGTTTCCAATCCAGGAACTGAGACCAGAGTCCTTATAATCCTAAACAGAGTTGCTCCCTTTTAAGCCCAACGACACCATTGGATTTAGAAGGGTATAAGTCTGCTTTGGACTGCAAATAATAGCTAAACTAGCAATGCAAAGTATGGCTGATAGGACAAATTGCAGAAACAAGGCAGAAGAGGAATTCAGTCCCTTACCACAGTTGTGTGACATAGGGATGCTCAATCATTCCCCTATTTGACTGACATGCCACTTGCCCACTGTGGCCAGAAAGCCAATTTTGCGTGTGCAGTTTGGTTGCATGCAAACAGCTCAAGCCTCTTTGTCAGTACACTGTGAAGAATCCCCCTTAAAAGTTTTCCATATTTATTTGCTCTAGCAAATCTGACATATTATCTCATTTTAGAAAAAAATGTTTCAAAATTATTCACTAATAGGAGAATTTATTATGTGTTTTATATCATTCGGTGTAACTCTACCCAGAATTTACCACTGAGGTCATCAAAGCCAATGAATTCTGAGGTTTTCCATTTTTCAATTTGTGGTCAAGATAGAGGGCAACATGACATCCAATTGCACCAGAATATCAAAGTTTATACTAGTTGGGTTCATGGGTAACAAGAATGTGCAGCTTTTGTATTTCATCATCTTCCTCTTTACCTGTCTGTTTATTCTTCTGAGAAACATCACCCTGCTATTCACACTAAAATGAGACTCTAACCTTCATACAACTATATATTTCTTCCTGAGTAACATCACTGTCCTACAGATAAGATACATATCCATCACTCTCCATAAACTCCTGGTAATGTCTTTAGGAAGAGGTAAAACTACCTCACTTCCAGCATGCCTAGGGTAGACAAACTTTTACTCTAATCTGGGTTCTACAGAGTGTTGCTTATTTGCAGTCATGTCTTATGACCATTATCTGGCCATCTGCAATCCTCTACGGTACTCAGCACTCATATGAGACAAAGTCTGTGTCATCTGAGCTTTTGGATCCTGGATTACTGGGTTCCTAAATCCTTCCTAAAGGAATCAGAACAGGAAAAGACAACAAATGATGCTTGAATTAGAACAGGATAGAGAATAAAACTGCTTCTTTCATATTGCCTTTATACACATTTAGGGTGAGATCATCCTTAGAATACAGTTTAAAGTTCTGGTCGCATCACCTGAAAAAAGAACATTGGCCCCGGTCACATAGCAAAGTTGCATGGATGGTGGGTGGATTATCCGGGCACAATCACACCCCAACATCTGGGAAGTGGAGCGCACCCGTGGCTTACCGCCGACAATGCGAGTTAAAAAACTCGTACATCCAAGGTACTAGTAAACGTTTGCCATGGGCTTCCTCCAGACGCCCATGGTGTGATCGTGCCGGTATGCAGCATTCCCCTCCGGTCCCTTGTTTACCCGCTGGCGCCGAGGGAAGGACCGGTGGTGTGTTGCCTGTGCGTCTGATTGTGTAATCGTGGATCAAACTGCGCCGGGGCCATTAGCCATGCCTCCCCTCCTCCTGCGATATCCGGCCCGTGTGACCGGGGCCATTGTAGAGCTTGATATGCTGAAAAGAGTGACCAAAATGATCAGGGGACTAGAGCAGCTGCCCTATGAGGGATGGGTAGAATGCTTAGGACTATTTAGCTTAGGAAGAAAGGTAAGAGGAGACAAGACAGACATCTATAAAATTATGCATGGAGTAGAGAGAGTGGACTGGGGGAAGCTTTTATCTGAGTCCTATAACACTAGATCCTGGAGTCATCCACTGAAACTGAAGGGTGGGAGACAGGCAAAAGGAGTACTCCTTGACACAATGCATAGTTACTGCCATAGGATTTGGTGATGGCTGCCAACTTGAAAAGGTTCAAAGGGAGCAGACACATTCATGGGGCATGAGGCTATTGGTGTCTGCAAGTCATGACGGATATCTATTTCCCTTTAGCACCAGAATTACTGGTTTTCTAAATCCTTGAATCAGTTGCTGGGCAGTGTGGTGGGAGGGTGCTGTTGCAGTCATCCTGCTAATGGGCTTCCTAGGGGCAGCTGGTTGGCCGCTGTGTGAACTGAATGGTAGATTTGATGTGCCTTTGGTCTGATCCAGCATGGCTCTTCCTTTGTTCTTATGATCTTATTTACCCACATGAATTCTTTGGAACAATCAGAACTAATAGGTATAGGATGACTTGGATCCTATGATATTATTCCCCTCCAGTTCCAACTGCTGTAAAAGATAAATATTCTTCCAGGAGCCCTTATGCGTGTGGAAGTGCTAGCAGCAGAGAAAACAAACACCACAATAGAGGAAAGTTCCCACCATGGTTGGAAAGAAGTGTGAAGGGAACAATGTCATTCAAATCCAGCCATTGAGTTAAATAACATAAAATAATGGGCTTTCAATAAATAGGTTATCCAGTATAAATTAGCAACAGGAGAAAATTGCTAATGTCCCATTCAATGCACCAATAACCCTGAGGAAAACAATGGCCATCCTTTGTAAATCTGTAATCAATTTTTAGGGATGACATCCTTGGCCATTGTCCTCTGTCACTTTCTGTGACACATATCAGTTTTGCCCTCTTTCTCTTGCTCCTCTGGTGACTAAACAGGGTGGAAATGACTCCTATAGTAGAAAATGAGTTGTAATCTCCATGCTTGTTTTCCCATGTGGAGGAAGCTGCTACCAAGATTCTTTTATATGATCTTTTACCAGTGCACGTGTACACTTTTATGGATTGATGAAACACTTGAAAATATAGCCTTAATGAAATCTTACATAGTTGTATCACAATAGAGTTTTCTCAGTGTGTGTGTGTGTGTGTGTGTTCAATGCCATAGTGGATATGGATAATGCAGAAGGTGAAAACAAATGAGGCAACTGAAGACTGTGAGAACTGAAGCTAAATGCACATTTTCCCATATAGGAACTGAGTTTAGAAACAGTTCAATCCTAAACAGTTACATCATTTTAATCCCATTGATTGTAATGGATATAGATGAGTGTCACTCAGCTTTGGACTGTACTGCACTGAGAACGTCCTAGCTAAACCATAATTTCAAAGTGTGAAAGACAGGAAGCAAGGCACAAGGGAAATCCATTCCCCCCAGATGTACAGACTAGGGAAGCTGAGTCATTCCCCTGTTCAGGTCACATCCCACTTGCCCATTCTGATTTTGGGTGGTCAGTTTGGTTACTTGCAAGCAGTTCAAGTCTGTTTGCAAGGTGTACAGTTATGAAGGACCCCCTCCCCCCGAACAGTTCACCATTTGTATTTAATCTTGTTTTGCTTTCCTGTAGACTTCACAAATCTGACTGATTATCTCACTTTAGGAATTCAGTGAAACTCTACACAGGATTTACCACTGAAGTAATCAAAGACAAAGAAGACTGAGATTTTTCCTTCCTTCAATTTGAGTTTAAGATGGAGGGAAACATGACATTAAAGTACACAGGAGTATCAAAGTTCATTCTAGCTGGATTCACAGGTAACAAGAATGTTCAGGTTTTGTACTTCATTATCTTCCTCCTCATCTATCTGCTTACTCTTTTGGGGAACATTATCCTTCTATTCATACTAAAGGCAGCCTCCAGCCTCCATACACCTATGTATTTCTTCCTAAGCAACCTTGCTGTTCTGGAGATTGGATACACCTCAGTCACCCTCCCTAAACTCCTGGCAATCTCCTTAGGAACAGCAACGACTATCTCACGTCCAGCTTGCCTAGTGCAGACATATTTTTTCTTCTTCCTGGGTTCTACAGAGTGCTTCTTACTTGCTGTTATGGCCTATGACCGTTATCTGGCCATCTGCAATCCTCTGCGATATTCAACACTTATGTGCAACAGAGTGTGTGTCTCCTTATCTTTAGGATCCTGGATTACTGGTCTTCTGAATCCTTGCCCACCTATCATCATGTTTAGTAGGCTTCATTTCTGTGGCAACATTATCAACCACTTCTTCTGTGATATCCCACCACTGCTCAGCCTCTCGTGCAGCAATACCTACATCCTTAGCACAGCCATCTTCATCAGCTCATTTGTCATAGTGTTAGGCACGTTCCTGTTGACCATGCTTTCATATGCTTGCATTCTGTCCACTCTCCTAAGGATGTCCTCAGCTGCAGGTCGACAGAAGGCATTCTCCACCTGCTCCGCCCACCTGACTGTTGTCTTCCTGTTGTATGGAACATTGATCTTTATGTATGTGATTCCTGCAGCACAGCGGTCAATGGAGATGAACAAAGTGGTATCTTTTATCTACAGTGGGGTGACCCCCATGCTCAATCCCATTGTCTACAGCTTGAGGAATGAAGATGTCAGAAAGGCTTTGAAAAAAATGATGCTAAGGAAATTCAATCCTGCAGTCTTAAGGAACAAAGCAGGCAGGATGCTGAAAGATCCATAATTGACAATCCTGGAGAATCCAAATTTAATCTAGATCCACAATACACGTCAAGAGTTTATTAACATTTTTGTCTGAACTATTTTGCATATCATTGTGGAGGGAAACATAGGGATTGCTGCCTCTAGTCAGGAAAATAGCATAAGGCTATCAAGTCCAATCTCCTCTTTTTTTGTTTCACAACCACAGTTTACATGGGGTCATTCAGCCACCATTTAGAAAGACATATCACACCAGAGATCCTATCATATATCTTCCAGAATGCCCTCTGATTTCATTACTAAAAAAAAGGAGAAGGACTGGATGGTGTGTCTATGTTTATAGACATGGGCTTCAAGATGTTCCCAAATCTCATTTTGAACAGCTTAATGATGATAGGTATGCTTTGCCAAGCTAGTCTTACAGTGGGTCTCTCACTCTGAACTATTTGGAATAAATTGTGTAATAACATGAGTTATTCCAAGCCCAGTCATTAGCTCTTCTAACACAGTGGCACACCCAATGGGGAGCTGGGGAGCATCA
>NW_015176566.1:51431-84539 GCF_001447785.1 Gekko japonicus | reverse complement strand
CCTGCAGCTGAAGGCGCTTTCCCGTGAAGTAAATAGCTCTTCCAATACAAAGTGCTCTCTCTCTTTTTCCTACTTCCCTCTACTTCTGAGGTGCCCTGAAATATTCTATTACAATAACAAAGCAGGTGGATTTGCTGAAGCCATAGCAAACAAGGAGCAGAAAGTGGTCTGGAGAGGGAGGAGGATTGGGAAACACAAGGATTTTGACCTAGCCAATTTTTAACTCAATTCCCACCCAAGTCTTCTCCCTATTATAGCCCATGTCTTGTATAGTATTTGTACATGCAGTTCCTATCAATTGTATGGATTTGTATGAATTTTTCCTTCCTTTTTCACCAGAAGAAAAACTGCTCAAATCTACCACATTGAATTTGTGTGACTGCAATTTATATTATATAATGTGAGATTCTAAGTGAGCATATGGAAACCTTTTTATTTTTTTTTAAAAAACAACCTCATGAGGAAAACTTGCAAAAAGATCTGAACAAGTTAAGAGTAGTGTCCATTAGATATTTTGGATAATATCTGTAAGTAATGACATTTCCGTTTCCAGTTCTTACTTATATGGCACATTATTTAAGCCTAGATTTTTAGTCCTAGATATAGTATATAGTTTAATCAAAAAATGTTGATGTTTTCTGTGGGTCCCAAATATAGATGAGATGCCCTGAAAAGTTTCGCATTTTTACTGGACAGCACAAATTTAGCTCCATATCTTAGATTAGGTGACAAGGGGGAAGTATCCACTCATTTCTTACAGGTTTTAAAATATATTCAATATAATTCTATTTAACTCTTCACAGGAATCACAGGAATCGAGAATACTTCCAATGAACTTTCAGATTTCACTTGCTTCAGTTTGGGTTCCAGATGGAGGATAACATGGGAATAAATTACACAGAAGTAACAAAATTCATCATTGCTGGGTTCCCAGGTAACAAGAAGATTCAGATTTTGTATTTCATCATCTTCCTCCTCATTTATCTACTGACTCTTTTGGGAAACATCACCCTGCTATTCACACTAAAGGCAGAGACAAGCCTCCACACACCTATGTACTTCTTCTTGAGCAACCTTGCTGTCCTAGAGATTGGATACACCTCAGTTACTCTCCCTAAACTCCTGGCAATCTCTATTGGAAGAGCAAGAAATATCTCTCTTACAGCATGCCTAACTCAGTCCTATTTCTTTTTCTTCCTGGGTTCCACAGAGTGTTTCTTTCTGGCAGTCATGGCTTATGACCGTTATCTGGCCATCTGCAATCCACTGAGATACCCAATACTCATGTGCAACAGAATGTGTGTCTTCTTAGCCATTGGTTCATGGTTTACTGGATTTTTAAATCCTTGCCCATCCACCATCCTGGTTAGCAGGTTGTATTTCTGCGGCAATGTTATCAACCACTTCTTCTGCGATGTCCCACCACTGCTCAGTCTCTCTTGCAGCAACACTCACATCAGCAGAACCATCATCTTCATCAGCTCATCTGTCATAGTGTTAGGTACTTTTGCATTGACTATGCTTTCTTATGCTTGCATTCTGGCCACCCTCCTAAGGATGTCCTCAGCTACGGGTCGACAGAAGGCATTCTCCACCTGCTCCGCCCACTTGACTGTGGTCTCACTCTACTATGGAACAGTGATCTTCATGTATGTCAATCCTGCAGCCAAGACATCAATGGAAATGAACAAGGTGGTGTCGTTTATCTACAGTGTGGTAACCCCCATGCTCAACCCCATCATTTACAGCTTGAGAAATGAAGATGTCAAAAAGGCTTTGAAAAGAATGATGTTAAAGAAATTTTGTGCAGAAAGGCAGACTGCTTAGAAAAAAAATTACTGCATGTCTGTGGGGTTTTATATTTTATATTTATGGACTGGACAGTTACACACAACTCCACCAATTTATTTTTGTCCACTCAGCCAACAAAAAAGGCTATCATGATACTGCATATTTTGAGAGTCCATTCTGGAAAGACTCATGTGAACTTTGAGTTAATGGCTTTTGAAAGTGAAGCAAGACTTTTATTATGTTGTCTATGTTAATGATGATGATTAAATACTGCTGGCAATAGCCAAGTGATTTTGTTTCTGGACAAGGTATGGACAAGGTATGTATAGAGGGATTTAGTTTACATTTTAATGGTTTGACTGTAGTTGTAACTATATGTTAACTATTTCATTCAGGCAATTCACATTGAACTCCCAGGCCACTTCGTACTGAAGGACTGGATATACAATGCCGTGCTTAGAAGGATAACAGAAGGTATTGTCTCAGAAGCCACTCAACACTTCAATGGAAAAAGAACACTCAAAAGAAATTATGAATGTTTCACAACAAAGGTGATGGTAATACGTTTTGATGGCTATGGATATCCCATCTCAATGTGCCTTTAATGGCTCTGGCCCAGTAGCCATCAGATGTGGAAGAGATTACCTCTACCCTACTAGTGGGAAGACAGGTATATAGGAGAAGAAAGCATAGAATGTGAGACTGGAAATGGAAAGACACAGATAGTGAAGATGACAAACATTCCTGAGGAGAGAACTGAAGCACCTCACTGGTGAGACTCTCTCTGTGAGAATTAATGAACATAAGAGAAGCCAATGCTGGATCAGGCCAATGGCCCATCTCGTCCAACACTCTATCACACAGTGGCCAAAAATACCAGGTGCCATCAGGAGGTCCAGCAGTGGGGCCAGGACACTAGAAGCCCTCCCACTGTTGCCCCCCTCCCAAGCACCAAGAATACAGAGCATCACTTGCCCCAGCCTGAGAGTTCCTATCTATACCTTGTGGCTAATACCCACTGATGGACTTCTGCTCTGTATGCTTATCTAATACCCTCTTGAAGCTCTCCATGCTTGTAGCCACCACCACCTCCTGTGGCAGTGAATTCCATGTGTTAATCACTCTTTGGGTGAAGAAGTGCTTCCTTTTATCTATTCTAGCACAACTGCTCAGCAATTTCATTGAGTGCCCACGAGTTCTTGTATTGTGAGAAAGGGAGTAAAGTACTTCTTTCTCAACTTGCTCTATCCCATGCATAATCTTATAAACCTTGACCATGTTATAAACACTCAGCCATGAAGTAGCAAATCTCTAGCAGTGCCTCTGTCCCTCCATTCTACCTGTATATCCGAATAAACCAAATACTACAAAAACACTATAAGACACCAGTTATTTGTCTTTCCAAGGAGACCAGCCTGGATAACAGTTAGCCACTGGAAGTTCTCACTGCTAGGAGAAGTGGGGTGAGTTTAACAGTATCCGAATTACCTTCAAATAGATGTTATCGGATAAACAAAAAAAATGTAATGAAAAAAGCCTATTGGGAATTTGTTCTCCAATAACCATAGAATTTAGGAATGGTGACATGAATTACCCAGGAGCCAGAAGGGTAACTTATTGTTGGTATCTATTATTTTAGTTGCCATCTGTGTTACCTTATACCTTATAATCATACATACTGCTTTACTCATACAGTTTCCTTAGGCAGTTTTTTTGTTTTCATTGTTCCTTGCATTATAAGAACAGAAGAACATAAGAGATGCCATTATTGTCTCAGAAGCCACTCAACACTTCAGTGGAAAAAGAAAAAAGAAATTACGAATGTTTCACAACAAAGGTGATGGTAACACTTTTTGATGGCTATGGATATCCCATCTCAACATGCCTTTAATGGCTCTGGCCCAGTAGCCATAAGATGTGGAAGAGATGACCTCTACCCTACTAGTGGGAAGAAAGCATAGAATGTGAGACTGGAGAAGAAAGCATAGAATGTGAGACTGGAAATGGAAAGACACAGATAGTGAAGATGACAAACATTCCTGAGGAGAGAACTGAAACACCTCACTGGTGAGACTCTCTCTGTGAGAACTAAGGAACATAAGAACATAAGACAAGCCAATGCTGGATCAGGCCAATGGCCCATCTAGTCCAACACTCTATCACACAGTGGCCAAAAATACCAGGTGCCATCAGGAGGTCCAGCAGTGGGGCCAGGACACTAGAAGCCCTCCCACTGTTGCCCCCCTCCCAAGCACCAAGAATACAGAGCATCACTTGCCCCAGCCTGAGAGTTCCTATCTATACCTTGTGGCTAATACCCACTGATGGACTTCTGCTCTGTATGCTTATCTAATACCCTCTTGAAGCTCTCCATGCTTGTAGCCACCACCATCTCCTGTGGCAGTGAATTCCATGTGTTAATCACACTTTGGGTGAAGAAGTGCTTCCTTATAATCATACATACTGCTTTACTCATACAGTTTCCTTAGGCAGGTCTTTTTTGTTTTCATTGTTGCTTGCACTATCTCTAGTACTATTGCATTGTTCATTGGATGTTTTATGGTTAGATATATTCCTTTGTTATTCTGTAATCCACCTTCAGTCTAAGTGAGAAAGGCAGGTTATCAATAAAATAAATGAAATAAAATAAATATTGATCACTTCATAAAATATGGGGCGGGGAATCATTCAGAACACAATCCACATGTTGAACTTAACCCTTGGAGTTAAATTTAAAGCATTCTGTGGAAATTTGTTCTGAGAGCCAATGCAATGTAATGTTTACCTGGGATGTGCACTGAGGGAAAAAAAAAATGTTACAGTTTTGGATCCAGGCTCAATGGTGGTGGGCATTTACCATGATAGCTTCATTTTGGGTAGATGTTACCACTTCAGGTTAGATATCCATGCCATGTTTTCAAATTCCAGATTATTGGGAACCCCCCCCCCAATAGACAGCCAATTTAAGGAGCTGGAGAGGCAGCCACTGATGATAATACTGCTTAGTTTCCTCTGAACACAGTCCTCCCTATGTTCTCAAGACCCCCTGACTTTCAAGCAGGTTCAGCAAAAGGGCTTCATTTTACTGGACCTTAAAGTAAACAAGTTTCCACTCACATACACTACAGACATTAGTTGGTGTATATTTTCTGGATTGTGTGGCCGTGGCCTTGGAAGACCATGGCCACACAACCCAGAAAATATACACCAACTAATGAACTCTGGCCATGAAAGCCTTCGACAACATACTACAGCCAATGTTTGGTGTAGTGGTTAAGTGTGAGGACTCTAATCTGGGAGAACCGGGTTTGATTTCCCACTCCTCAACTTGCACCTGCTGATGTGACCTTGGGTCAGTCACAAGCTCTGGCACAGTTGTCCTTGAAAAAGAGCAGTTTCTGTCAGAGCTCTCTCAGCCCCACCCACCTCACAGGGTGTCTGTTGTGGGGAGGGGAAGGGAAAGGAGTTTGTAAGCCACTCTGAGACACCTTTGGGTATTGAAGGGCGGGGTATAAATCCAATCTCTTCTTCTTCTTCTTATTTTCAAGACAGACAGTTCTGGGCTAGCAGTCATTGATGATACCACCACCAAATTAGTTGTTAATGCAGTCCTTCCTCTTCTCTCAAGGCCATCCAAATGTCAAACACATTCAACAAAGGGGCAGGCCCATAGCCAGGATTTTTTTTTAATTTGGGGGTATTGAAATAATTCAGGCACGCCACACAGACACCCCCTCGGGAGCACCAAAAATAAAATTAAAAATGGAAGCTGGGGGGGCCTGGGCAGGGTGGGAATTTGGGGGGGGCAGCCGCCGAAATGCCCCACTGTAGCTATGGGCCTGAAAAGGGGCTAAATTTTACTGGATCCCAAAGTATGCAAATTTCTGCACACATACACTGCAGACAAAATGAATGACAAAAGTAGATGACAGTCCCTTGGACTGGAATTTGTGCTCTCACCACAGGTAAGTCCCCCCCAGTAATCCTAGTTCCCAGGGACCAACATACTACTCTGAGAGATGTCATTCAAGTCCTAGATAAGTTTATCAGGTCCCAGAGACAATTATTCCACTCTGGGGGCTGTCAATGCAGGCCCAAAGCAGATTTCTCTAAATCCCTGACTTTCATTGTAACTTTTTGTGTCCTGTAATGTATTTCAATGGAACCCATGCAAGTCAATTGGCATTTCAGATGCCCATTGTATTCAGTGAGTCTTCAGGTATATCCCTTTGTTCCCAGTTGGCATTCTTTTTTGTCCATTTCCTGTTGTTTTCAATGGACAGTGAATTCCAGGGTCTGGGGCAGCAGTCACTGACCATAATATCACAAAATTTGCCCATTTATTTATTTACTGCCTTACTTATTTATTACATTTTTATACCACATCTTTGCCTGTTAAGTCTTGGAGCCATTTACAATAAAACATTCAACAATAAAATACATCTGCACATTAAAATAGCCTTGACCAAAAAAATACAACTACAGTAAAACTTCATAAAACATCAGTAATGTTAGAACAGATCCCCAAGAAATAATCCAGTCAACAATCACCAGCTATAGGCAATGGACAATTCCACACATTTAGCCAATGACCTGATGAAACAAAGTGGCCTTACTTGCCCTGTGGAATGCAAGGAGATCTCACAGAGTGAAGGCCTCATCAGGAATCTGGTGCCAAAGGGCAGGATTAACAACTGAGAATGTTATGCCATTAATGGTATTTGAATTTGAAATTTGAATAACTGAGAAGGCCTGGCCCTGGTGGAAGATAAATGGGTAATCTGGGGGCAAGGCACCTGCAAGAAACCCTGAGATGCTGACTAAAGGGGGTAGGGTGGGTTTAACCAGGATAGGCAATCTGCAGGTGTGAAGTCCCCAGACAATTAAGGGATTTATAGGTTAAAACCAACACCTTGAATTGGCAAATGAAACTAATTGGGAGCCAGTGCAACTATAGGGGTGAAATGAGCTGACCATGGAGACCTGGTCAACAGCCTGACAGCTGTTTTCTGGACTACTTGAATTTTCCAAAGGGTCTTCAAGGGCAGCCCTATGTAGTCCAATCTGGAGGTCTCTGTTGTGTGGAAGATGGAGGCAAGGTCCAACTGGACAATTAGGGTGCAAATCAACAGGCTTGGCACAGATGGTACAATGCAATTTTTGCCATCGTGGACACATACTTGTCCAGAGGAAAGGAAGAGTCAAGCCACACTCTCAAGCTCTTTACAACATCCACTGCAGTCTGATGGACCCTGTAAAGCATTGGTAACGAAGGCCATTCCTGTGTCCCAGCCTTCCACAGCCACATGACTTCCATTTAAGATGGATTTAACTTCAGCCAAATCTTCCCCAACCATTCCATCAGGACATCTGTGTCAACATCTCACGCCCAATGGCCACCCTCTGTGAGTGTCCTGGGAGAAAAGAGAAGAACCACCACAAGGTAATGCCTCTTACTCCCAAGTAAGCAAGACGGTCAACAGGACCAAATGGTCAATTGTGTTGAAAGTTGCTGATGGATCCAAAAGAATCAGCAACACTGAACCACCCTTATCAAGATGGAGCCAGAGATTCGTCCACCAGAGTAATCAAGGGATTTTTAGTTCAAGAGCCTGGTCTGAAGCCACACTGGAAAGGATCAAGTGGCAATGTTTCACCCAGGAAAGCCTGGAGCTGCCCAGCCACTGCTATCTCAATTACCTTTCCCAGAAATGGAAGATTAGAGACTAGGTGGTAATTGGCTAGGTCCCTCTTATCTAAAGATTTTTTCAAGAGAGGTGTCACCACCACTTCTTTGACGGAGCTAGGGGAATAATCACATAATGCAGCCCCTCTCCTCTTGAGATCACTCACTGATCATTTGCTCACCAAATTATCACCCACCAACCAGAAGCAATGTTGGGCTACATACCTGAGAGTCAATAAACCTCCAGTTTGACCTGCTTTTCAGGAAGTGCAAAAACAGAAGGTGAAGGTGGGTGAATATGGGATTCAAGCACCCAGAGGCCGCAATGATATAGTTAGTATGCTTAAAGTTTCCTGATCATGCTGTATAGCCTGTAATAAACTGCTGATGAGAAATCTACTCTGTCATAAAAGAGGGAAATTAGAAGGGTAATGAAGATAGTGAGCTGAATCCTTCCAATTTATCCCATATGATTCATGCCTATAGGATTCACAAGAACAATGCTATAGCTTTTTTGGTAATCAAAGGTAGCTCTTTCTCCCTTTTTTTCACCAGCATAAAGACTAGTAGGATCCAACCCATTGTATTATATTAGTATACGTCCCGTTTTTTTAAAGGTCTCACTTTGTCTCAGTATATTTTGGGATTGAGTTCACTACATTCTCCCCTGCTTCTGTCTATATCCAACTATTCATTAACTGTAGATGGTTAATGTAAGCTCAGTGGTAAATACATTTGCTCAGTTCTTGATTGATGGAATGCTTATACTGTCATTTCCTAGATGTTCATTAATATTTCAAAGTGTTCCTATTTATTGTCCTAATAAAGTTGTAGCTCAGAGAGGAAATCATTCTTATTCACTGACATGTGAATCACCTAAAGAAAGATATGTAGAATTCCCATTAAATTTTATGTAAAGTGGAAGCCAGAGGCACATTTGAAATTTGTTGCCCAGAAGAGACAGTGATGAATTATGAGCAATGTCTAAAAAGTCTTGATAAAATTTGCAAAATTTGTCCATTAGATTTTGCACATTAATAGAGCCAAGTAATCAATTTCCTCCATGTCACATTTTTTGCAAGAGTCTAAAGTCATCTTTCAAAACTCATTATGTCTTTCTTTTAGGAACATCTGTCGTCAGCCTAATTCAAAAACAGGAAGCCATGCAGCTATATTTCTCTTTGCAGCAATGAGAGTAAAAAAGGCATCTAACAGCTAGTTAGTGGAGTCATCTGGCCTGGACTTTGGGGCAAGGGTTTGGGGCCATGACACACAATGTGAAGGGGGGGGCACAAAGCAGGCTTTAGCATTTGCATTACCATCTAAAGGAAGAATTCATTAGACCCTTAAGTTCAAGTGTAAAATTACCTAACTACAAAAACATAGTGGCAATTTTGCCTTTGCATTTGGCATCCCTGTAGGTTCCTGGTTTAGTTAATCCAGTATCTAGAAAGTAAATTTAGACATGTATGACTGGAAGGAGAGTTAAGGTGGATAAGAAGAAACACACTCATGAAAAGTTTTCACTACAGGGATCAAACACTGCAATTCAGTAAGTAACAGCCACAGACCAAGGTTGGTACGAGAATGGAGAATTCAGTGTGAAACACTGCCTTGAGAATAAGAACAGAGCTGAACATTTGTCCTCGGTGAGCTGAAAGGATATGAAAAGGACAAGACACAGGAAACACTCCTGAAATTTGTTTTTATATAATTTTAATTAAATGACATTAAGCACCCCTCATATATTGCCACAATAACCAGATTACTTAGGTTCATTTCATATGGGCTCTTTAAACCACCTTGGCTTCTGAAGGCACATGGATTTTTTAAAAAAGGAATCACATGCCTTTAGAATAAAATGCAAGACAAAAATTGAAACCAGTTTTAGAGAAACTGGATTAAGGAAGGGCCCTGATGTGGAAGACCCAGGCTAGCCTGATCTCATCAGATCTCAGAAGCTAGACATGCAAACAATGAAAAATCACCTCTGTATGTCTCTTGCCTTGAAACCCTATGGGTTGCCATAAGTCTCAACCCACATCTTGGGGGGGGGGGGTCATAGTTAAGCTCCATTTTCCAGAAGGATCCTAAATTCCACAAGAAAATGACCCAGCACCAATCAGCTTCCTCATTGCCAATTTCACTTCCTTGTTCCGTAGGCTGTAGATGAGTGGATTGAGTGTGAAGTCATCTTTCAAAACTCATTATGTCTTTCTTTTAGGAACATCTGTCAGCCTAATCCAAAAACAGGAAGCCATGCAGGTATATTTCTGTTTGCAGCAATGAGAGTAAAAAAGGCATCTGACAGCTAGTTAGTGGAGTCATCTGGCCTGGACTTTGGGGCAAGGGTTTGGGGCCATGACACACAATGTGAAGGGGGGGGCACAAAGCAGGCTTTAGCATTTGCATTACCATCTAAAGGAAGAATTCATTAGACCCTTAAGTTCAAGTGTAAAATTACCTAACTACAAAAACATAGTGGCAATTTTGCCTTTGCATTTGGCATCCCTGTAGGTTCCTGGCTTTGTTAATCCAGTATCTAGAAAGTAAATTTAGACATGTATGACTGGAAGGAGAGTTAAGTTGGATAAGAAGAAACACACTCATAAAAGTTTTCACTACAGGGGTCAAACACTGCAATTCAGTAAGTAACAGCAACAGACCAAGGTTGGTACGAGAACGGAGAATTCAGTGTGGAACACTGCCTTGGGAATAAGATCAGAGCCGAACATTTGTCCTCGGTGAGCTGAAAGGATATCAAAAGGACAAGACACAGGAAACACTCCTGAAATTTGTTTTTATATAATTTTAATTAAATGACTTTCAGCACCCCTCATATATTGCCACAATAACCAGATTACTTAGGTTCATTTCATATGGGCTCTTTAAACCACCTTGGCTTCTGAAGGCACATGGATTTTTTAAAAAAGGAATCACATGCCTTTAGAATAAAATGCAAGACAAAAATTGAAACCAGTTTTAGAGAAACTGGATTAAGGAAGGACCCTGATGTGGAAGACCCTGGCTAACCTGATCAGATCTCAGAAGCTAGACATGCAAACAATGAAAAACCACCTCTGTATGTCTCTTGCCTTGAAACCCTATGGGTTGCCATAAGTCTCAACCCACATCTTGGGGGGGGGTCATAGTTAAGCTCCATTTTCCAGAAGGATCCTAAATTCCACAAGAAAATGACCCAGCACCAATCAGCTTCCTCATTGCCAATTTCACTTCCTTGTTCCGTAGGCTGTAGATGAGTGGATTGAGTGTTGGTGTTAAGACACTGTATAGAACTCCCACAAGCTGGTCTCTTTCTAGTGAGTAGCTGGAGGTAGGACGGACATATGTAAATATGCTGGAGCCATAGAACAAAATCACAACTGTCAGGTGCGATATGCATGTAGAAATTGCTTTATGACTCAGCCCTTTCTGTTGGTTACTCAGAATGGCATGAACGATAAAAGCATATGAGACTAGAGTAAAGAAAAAAGGGCTAAGCCCTACAAAGACACCCACTGTGAGAAGGGCAACTTCATTGACTGATGTGTCTGAACATGAGATACTCAGCAACGGAGGGATGTCACAGAAAAAATGGTTAATCCTATTAGATTGGCAGAAAAACAGGTGGAATGTGAGTGCTGTGTGGAGAGAAGCATTGAGAAACCCACAAGTCCAGGATATCACAGCCAGCTGCAAGCAAATCCATTTATTCATGAGGCTGGTGTAAGCTAGTGGGCGACATATGGCAAAGTAACGGTCCAAAGCCATAGAGGCCAGAAGGAATCCCTCTGTGCCTACTAAGGTGATGAGGAAATACATCTGTGCTGCACAACCCAGGAAGGAAATGCTTGGAGATTCAGTCCAAAGATCTGCTAGCATTTTGGGTACAGTCACAGAAATGTAACAGATATCTAAGAAAGAGAGGTTGCCAAGAAAGAAATACATAGAGGTGTGAAGAGTCTGATTTAAGAGAACCACAGTGATTATAAACAAGTTCCCCAAGAAACAAATAGTATACAGTATGAAAAAGAAAACAAAGAGGAAAGTCTTTCCTTGCTTGATATTGATAGATCCCAGCAGGATGAACTCTGTGAAAGATGTCTGATTCTCAGAGGAGAGCAAGGTCATGATGTCAAATCTGAATAATGCAAATATAAAAGACAATATTTAAGACATTTTTAGCATTATGGAACTTGTGTCCTTGAGGAATAATTCTGCTATATGGTTGTAGCTGAAGACTTGATGAGCAGTACAGGAACTATGCATTGATTTCCAAAGAATGACTGTTTTGGTGCTGCAGCTAACCCTCCACATTACCCCATTTCCTTATGTATGAAAACTTTCTCCCTTCATTTCCATACACCAGCGATTCTCAGAGTCCCTCCACAACATGATGGTCTTTGCCATCTAATAATGACACCTTACCAATGTCCCCATTCCTTGAACTTTCTTCCAGACTTAGAAATCTTTTTAAAGACTTTTCTCCATTTTCATTTTAAGAATTGTACTTATGTCTTCAGCTTTACCTTTATTAAGGGACTATAACCATGGGATGAGAACTGGTCAATAACAAGTTCAAATTTCCATATGTTTTGAATTTACAAGGTGGCATTAAACAATCAAATACCTCTCCTCCACCTCCCCCATCTACAAGGCAGTAGCAGTAATAACAACCTAAGTTTAGAGATTGTTTTAAGCATACATGATGAAGTGTGCTATATGCTTTGCATGCTTAAAAACTACCATGCAAATTTCTCCTTCTTCTTTTTCTGGAATATATATAACCATATTTCATGCAAGGGTCTCACTAATCACTTGGTAGGCCTTATGTATCCTGTGACAAAATGGATTGCACGGGTACTCTCTTCTGTTACAGAAAATGTGGTATTTACCAGGTTGGTCCAGGTCCCAGGTTCTGCTACACCCTAATGAGGATTCCACCTCTCCAGTTTTCTTTCACCATCTCTTTGATGAAAAAAAAAACATATTTTAAAGATCTACCACCACATTGCAGACTTATGAAGAAGTGCCACTGTAGTCCCTCTGGAAATTAAACACTCTTATTTTTTTGTCTCTTCAATGGCTCTTCTGCAAACTAGGAACTCCAGGCTTTTCCTGCTCAGCAGCTCAAACGTATCCTGGTTCCAATGGAAGCCTTTGGGAATCTTTCCTATTGCAGTAATGTAAATACAAGAATGAGACTGCATTTTTCTTTCTTTCTTGGTTTAGCTGACAAATTAATCTTTATTTGTTTGCTGATAGACCACCATAACTCTGATGCATAAAAAAGCCCTGCTAATTGAACTCATTGATTACAAAGAAAGGAAAAACACAATAGCTGAGCAAGGATTATTAGGGATGGGCACAAACCAAACCAGAAAGCAAAATTCATGATGAATTTTGATCTGCTTGTGGTTCCCAACAGATGTGCATGACAGACCCACCATTATGAACTTCCATGACCTTTCAGACCAGGTTCAAGCTGTTTGTGGTTCATGCATGGGGAAGAAAGCCATGGTTTAAAGGGACACAACTATATGATAATGAAATGCATATAGCCAGAATAAACTTTAAACGATTGCATTTTTATTTCAACATTTTATGCCGATTCTCTCCATTTTTCTTCTCTCTCTTCCAGTGATTCCTATTCTTCCTCCAATTAAGAACTTATCAGATCACTCCCTTTCTACATATAGACTATTACTAGCCTCTAGTAGATTGCTGTTAGTTACTCACTCATAGACCCCAGATAGATCAAGATGGGTAGCCGTGTTAGTCTGTCTGTAGCAATAGAAGAGAGCAAGAGTCCAGTAGCACCTTAAAGACTAACAAAACTTGTGGTAGGGTATGATATCAGATATCCGAAGAAGTGAGCAGTGACTCACGAGCGCTCATACCATACCACAAATTTTGTTAGTCTTTGAGGTGATTCTGGGCTTTTACTGTTTTCTATTGTCATAGGTCCCAAGCTCACAGGAAAGAATGCTTTGGTTCTGCTGGCTACTCTACATTAACATATGATGGTATCTGAAGAAGTAAGCCTTGACTCATGAAAGCTTATACCATGGAAAAAATTGTTGGTCCTTTTATGTTCTAGTGGACTTGATTTTTTGTTCTAACATATGAATGTTCAAACATATCCTGGTAACAAGGCAGCCAGAATGTTAGTTAGGAAAAAAATGTACCCTGTTGCCTATCTGTGAAGGTAGTCTTAGATTCCTGTAGGTTACTATTTATCTTCTAAACTGTAGATCCAACACAGATACCTATGGTTGAGGGGTCATTTTACCATAGCACCCTTCCTGAACAAAGCATTTATGGGTACCAGATATCTATATAATGATATGGCTGGATACTGATCTTTTCCATCTTTCAAATATAAAGAAACAGGTTCTTACTTAGGGAAGATGACTGAATTCTGACTTCATGTGTTTGTCACAGTTCAAAAGACAATGCCTGCCCAATACAAATTATGCTTTATTATGAACTATACATTTGTGCAAGTCATAATTGGTCTCTTGGTGAAGTGTATGTACATAATCCCCAAATGAATAATTATTCTAAGGGTACCATGGTCCCTGGAGAAATTGTCATTATCTTTTGGGATGTGATAGTTGGGCTTGTCATAGGTGAAGTATAACTATAAAGGGACATTGGACCCCAGTTCCCTTGAGGGGTCTTTCAGGCTCATGAGTTAGTTATAGGTGTAGCAGATAAGAAAGTCCATGTTTTACATATATCTCGATATAGTCAAAATGCATATTCAGTTTAAATGCAAATAAAAATCTGCTATTAAATGTAGATTATCTAGTGTTACATAAGTTTAGCCCTATATAGTGCCCTAGTGCTTGTGTTTTGCACAACAGGGAGGAATAAAAAAGGGCAGGCATGTTCACCCCTTGGTGGCCTGTACATATTTTAATGGTCAAAAGAGTTAAAGCTCTAAGAGAGCTGTGCTCAGATCCTCTCAATGCTTTTATAATGATAACAAAAGGCATCAGGATGCCCTAGTCTATCTAGAGGGAGACAAGGGTTTAGCTTTTCTTCTTCTGTGAAGTTTTGCTAATTATTTTTTGTTCCTTCAGCACTCTCTTCCCAATCAGCCCTGACTTCATTTTAAATATAAATGTTTTCCCCTTTGGTTCTTTTTATCTTTGTCTTGATTGAGCACCCCTTTTTCTTTCTTCTTTGTTTCTCTGTCAGTCCCATTCAGGTGTTTAAATGTATATGCTGACCCAGCCTAGGAAACTGAGGGTCCAACTAAAACCCTCCATTTGTCTTTATCTGATAATGGCACACAAGAGGCTAGCGGTAATTCAAAACTAGCAAACTGCTTTATTTCACTTTTGAGGGGAAATGGTCAGATAGGAATCAGGTTTAGGGCTTCCAAAGGTGAACAGGCAACAGGAATGACATAACTTTGTATTTGTTTGTCAGAAATTGGATTTATACCCCACCCTTCACTACCCGAAGGAGTCTCAGAGCAGCTTACAATCCCTTTCTCTTCCCCTCCCCACAATAGACACCCTGTGAGGTAGGTGGGGCTGAGAGAGCTTTTTGAGAATTGCCCTTGCAAGAACAGCTCTGAAAGAACTTATGACTGACCCAAGGTCACACCAGTAGCTGCATGTGGAGCAGTGGTTCTCCCAGATCAGAGTCCACACTCCTAACCACTGCACCAGACTGGCTATCCACACCAAGCTAGTTTGATCACTATTCACTTTCTTTCTTAATTTAAATAGCATTTGTAATTTCATTACTGTGAAGTGTGATTAGACTTCGTTTCATTAGGAGCTGGAGACTAAGAGGTAGTTATACAAAATAACCCCACAAAGAAATAGTAGGGTTGGGGGAGGGATTTTGTTGCTGACCAGCATTTGGCTTGATGCACTAATCTGGTCCATGCAAGTATTGAACCAGTAGAACCAAACATCCCAATCTTTCTCAGTTTTAGTTTTGTTCCCCATTTCCTGGTTTGTCTTCCCAAGTGATCATTTGCAGTACTAGTAAATGGACAGAGTTCAATTGGCATATTTTTACAGCATGTTTAAAAATAACACATCTATCATGTCTCACTTCAAGCCTTGCTTTGGGCAGCTCTGTGGTGTGTCATCAGTCCAAACACAGGGAGCTGCTAAGAAACAACACTAACACAAGAGAGAATGGCTGGTTGTAGGAGCTGCCATAGGCAACAGGGCAAAAGTTCCCAAGTCCACAGGTACCTCTTGATACCTCAGATACCAATGGATGAGGACACGGAGACCAGGAAGGCTTACTTGGCCCTGCTGATGCACAATATGCACCACTCAAAAACTAGATTGTTAGCATGCAGATCTTTGAGTTGTGGACCCAGGGGAAAAAGACAGTGAAGGAAGGAGATCACCATTTCAGCTCTCTGGATATCTTTAGGCTATTGTTGAGATGGGAGAGGGGGCCAAGACACCAAACCAAGAGACATTTGGGGGGTGACTTGACTATGTTTCCTGGAGGCTACATGCATTCACTTTTTGAAGGCCCCATAAATCCTTCAAAGAGTGTCATGAAAAGGAGCAATTAATAGTTAAGTGTAACTTATACTCTTTTTTATCATTCCTCTGATCAAGATGTGACAATGCAGTTTTCCAAGGCAAAACTACAGCAAGAAACTACAAATATCGGAAAGAAAGCATCAGAAATGATGGGCTGCTTCTCAAAAACAGTGGATGAAGAAGAATCCTGCTTCACTACCATCCCCATTTTTCAACTGTTCACGAAGCTGAAGTCTGTGCACAGAAAATCCTTGCAATAGTTTTCTTAAAGGCTCCCTTGACTTCTTTGTTCCTTAAGCTGTATATTATGGGGTTTAGAACGGGAGTAACCACAGTGTACATCAGAGCAATCATTTTGTCACTCCCTGGAGTATTGCTAGATTTAGGTCTCAAGTACGTGAACAGGGCTGTCCCATAGAATAATGTCACCACCATTAGGTGTGAGGAACAAGTAGAGAAGGCCTTCTTCCTCCCTTCTGCTGAGGGAAGCTTAAGGATAGTATAGCCAATTCGGATATAGGAAAGGATTATCAGCACAAATGGCCCCATAATGAAAAGCACTGAAACTGCCAACACCACAATTTCATTTTTAAAGGTGTCTGTGCACGCCATTTTCACCAAGGGTGGGATATCACAGAAGAAGTGCTGGATGAGGTTAGAACCACAAAACGGTAAGCTGAAGATCCATGTTGTCTGAGTCACTTCCACAGTTATGCCAGTGACCCACGATGCCAGAGTCAACTGGATGCAAACCTGACGGTTCATAATGACTGTATAATGCAATGGGTAGCATATGGCTACGTAGCGGTCATACGCCATGGCTGCTAGCAGGCAGCATTCTGTCAGTCCCAGGATAGTGAAGATGTACATTTGGGCAGCACAGCCAGCCTTGGAAATGGTTTTATGCTCTGTTAACAAATGGATCAGCATCTGTGGGACCACACTGGTAGTGTAACAAATTTCCAAGAATGAAAGGTTCACCAGGAAGAAGTACATTGGAGTTTGAAGGGAAGGATTGCATTTGATCAGCAGGATAATGAGCATGTTCCCTATTATGGTGACCAGGTATGTCATCAGGAACAGCAAAAACAGCAAGATTTGCAGCTCAGCCAGGTGTGAAAATCCCACTAAGATGAACTCATTGAGACTGGTCTCATTCTCTCGGGCTTCTTCCATGGAATGGGCAGCCTATATGAATTGGGGGGAAAAGACAGATACTGGAAATTGACTACAGCAGTAACAGATAAATACAAGAAAAATACAGTATACTTTCCACTCCATATATCTCACTCAAATCTTTCAGTAAGGAGCATGATTTCTTCAATTTGCTTCAGATATATATTGATATTGATTTACAAAATTGGCTTGAGCTGGAATTCAGAATTGCGATGGAAAGCCAGGTTCTGTAAGCAGATAGAGGCTTTATAGAAACCAGTTCCAGCATTCTAGACAGGTCATCCATCTTGTGCTGAAACAAAGTCAAAATCCTTTCATAAAACCATAATAGGCGACCATTTTGGCATTTAAATATGAGGCTGAGGATGCCACAGGTAGAGGGGGGGAAAGTACAGAGTTCTCAATTGTCCAGTGCCTTATGTATCTCCAAGGTGTGTTCAAACTTTAAAAATTAGCCTGAGGCACATTTGCTCTAACAAGAGGCTAAAGTAGATTTTCAGGAATTCTTGCTGCATCCCAAGCCAACTATTTCCATTGTAACAGGAATTTTAACACCATTCATTGCAAGCAATTTACAGCTACTTTAATGATTCCCCGCTTCCTTTTTTCTTGTTCTTTAGCAGGGCAGTCCCTTTTTTCTTCTTCTTTGTTTTGCTGACTGTCCCACCCAGTTTTTCAAATGTATATAGATATATGCTGACCAGTGTTCCCTCTAAGATGAGTTAGTGTGAGGTTGCTCACAGTTTTTTATTTTAGCTCAGGAAGGATGGCTCCAGAGCAAACTAATTTATGCAGTAGCCAAATCGCTCACTCACAAGTTTGATGCCAGAAGTTTTGCTCACAAGACTCCACATCTTAGAGGGAACATTGATGCTGATCCAGTCTAGGATGCTGAGAAACCATAAAATACTTTGTTTGTATATGTCAGATTATGGCCCAAGATAGGCTAGTAGTAATTCAAAGCAAACTGGATAATTTTACTTTTGTGGAGAAAGGGGCAAGTCAGACTGTCAGGCGGGTTTTAGGTTTAGACTTGGCAGGTGAATAGGCAACAGGATTCATGGAATTTTGTATAACTATATACAGCAGATAGTTTGTCACAATAAAGTAGCTGAGCTGTTTGTTATACAAACAGGTCTTTAAAACTGTGGAGACAGATTTCTTGGCAGTCATTGCTTAAATAAACAGGCATAAGCTTTTGTGTTTCAAAAATACTTAAGTTTGTGAAGGCAGAGATATGCACTCAGGTTCCAGATTTCCTTCTTAAACATTTGATAGGGATCACCCCCTTTTACTAGGAACTATTTTCCTCAGGGAAGGAGTACTGGTCCCACTTCCCTGTTTCAGGATCCTCTCTGTACCATTCCACACTTCTTAACTGCAGTACAACTGAACTCTCAGTTGCAGAATTCCATTTGAACCCCTTGTCAATCAAGGTTCTCAGACCAGTACAACACATTAACCATTCTCTGAGGCTTTTTTAATGAGTTGGGTCCAGATTCCCTGGACCTGACTCACTTACCCTGCAGTCACACAGCATCTGCAGGGAACATCCAATTAAAACTCTGCCTGGGTGTGATTTGGCTCACAGCCGCAGTGGAGGGGAAGGGAGGGGTCCTACTTTCACCTCCATGCCATTTTCCCAGGACAAATGGCCCGAGGGAGAGTTATTTGCCCTTCTTTGGAGCTGAACATGCAGTGCAAACTCATGATGAAAAAACATCTCATGTAGTTTAGCCCCAAGTCTATTGACTTCCAATCATAATTCTGTTTAGGATTGCACTGTGAAAGTGCTTACTTTAGTGTGCTTTCTTAATCACTGAAACCCTTGGCCAATTTAATCTTCATTTCACTGTTGAGAACTCTGTGTATTAGTTTGAAATAGCTCAGCTCCAAGATTAAGACTCTGAAATGAAATTTACCAAGGCTTTCTCAGCCATAGCTATGTGCATACTCACTACCACTGCCCATGCAAGAAAATATGAGTGTGGAGGTTCATTCTTAATGGGGAGACAACCTATTGTGTACATTGATTCCCCCCCCCTTGGGCAAAAAAATAGTTTTCAATATCTAAATGGAAAGTTAGCACGACTAAACTTGAATTTTTGCAGGGTTTTTTTTACATGGAGTCACATCAAGAAGTGACCCCTCCAGAATCTGAAATATTAAAGCCCAGTTTACATGCAGACTAGACCTCAAACCCATCAGAGTCCATCCACTTCATTGGTTTGATCCAGAATAAAGGGCAATTCCCAACAGTTTCTCCTTCTCACTGCCAACCACCTGTATGCTATTCCTCAGGGTCCCCTGTCCACTAGGAACAGCATTTTGTGAAGATGAGCTGCAGTCTGGAAGTGCAGGAAAGTTCTTTTCTGCTGATGGACAAATTAGTCTGGATTCAACCCCATTTTTAATAGAAGAGAACAGCACAACCCTTCAGTTTGCTGGCTTTGAACCATTTATATTTTATACCCACTGAGATAGCCACCCTGGGAAAGAAATTGAAAAGACAAGAAAACAAATAAATAATTAAATTTGCATTTATTAAAAATGCTACAAATTCACACAAACAGAAAATGCTGATTCTATCAACTATGTAATGGATTTTTTTTAAAAAAAATTCAGTACAAATCAAGCAAGATCATTCAAATCTTGTTCTCAGTCAAAAATCAAACTGAATGCTTTTAATTTAAAGGCAATAGATAGATATCCCAATACAAAACCTTGCTTTGAAGAAGGTTGAAATGCTCTTTCTTCCTTCAGAGTTGCTCACCAAGGTATCACAAATGGAGCAGTCTTTTCTTTATATGCACTAACACTTAATGCGGCTTAATTCTACAGAGAAGCCCATGGGACTATCCCATGTAATAAATATCGTATCCCAGTAATGAATTCATCAGGGACTAGAAAAATAGCAAAACATTTCTATAGTAAGATCCTGGATGTGCAGGGTATATGAAGTTGAAAGTTCACTAATCCACATTGAATCTAAGTCATACCTGTTTATAAATATTGTAAATATTCCACATCAGATCAGAATGACTTTCAGACTTAAAATCTGATATATGTTCTGGTGCCTTCTGTCTTGTTTAACTTCCCCTGACAGTAAGAGGCAGAAGGAGCAGCGAAGGGACCAAGTGATGCATCAGGTAATGAACCTGACAGGAACTATATCCATCCAGACCAGTTAGCCAGTTAAGTAGAACTGATCTGGTTGACCTGTATGTGCACAGTGTTTCCATATTTGCTATACATCACACACCTCAATGACTTTGAGAGGATCCATCTGTTATTGAGCCTGTTACCTGCCCAAATGCCTGTGAATTGCTGGGCACAATCCAAACTGCTAGTGCTAATAATAAGGGCCCTAATTGGCTTGGAACCAGGGTAACTGAAGGACCACCTTCTCCCATAAATTACAGCTCACCTGTAAAGCATAGTCATTATGGAGAAGTGTGTTAGGCAGTAATAATAGTAATCATGTGGTAGTGGGTATAATATAGCCAGGAGATCCGAAGATTGTCTGGCAGCGTGAAACTCTAGCTCTTTTTGTGGCAGGCTAGGTTTAATTTCTTGGGCTGAGAGAACTGTGACTGACCCAAAGTCACCCAGTTGGCTTCATGTGGAGGAGTGGGGAATCAAACCCCATTCTCCAGATTAGAGTCCACCACTCTTAACCAGTACATCAAACTGGCTCTTTGGTGGGCAGTAACCTAGTGGGATGACCTTCTCAGTAGTGGCACCCTCAGGCTCGTAGCCTGCGTGGGGCCCATGGGGCACGGCTCTCCCTGCTGGTTTTGCGGGCCCCCTCCCTCCCAATCCTCTGCTCCCCCTCCCCCTGCCCATCACCGCCGCCGCCACCTCCGGCATCCCGCAGGCTACTGGGGCGTCCTACCCTGGCCTCCCTCCCTCCCTCCCTCCCTCCCGAGAGGTCAAAGTTTCTCCCCCAACAACTCACTCCAAAGGAAACCTGCCCGCGATCCGACGGTTATACGTTATATTTGAAATTGCATGTTACGTTTCTACAAAATGAAAATAATTGTAATTCAGCTATCTTCTGTTCTAGACTGTTTCTGAAATCCCTTTGCAATAAAAAGGTCCTTTGAGGTCCCCCACTAAATGTCCTGGAAGGTTGAAATATTTTTAAATATATATATTTTTAAAAAATCTAAGCCGTCTCAGGCTCATTTCACTTGCTCATCTTCTAACACTGTATATGCCATTAAATGCCAACAATGCCATTTAGATCTCTGCATAGGGCAAACAGGTCAAACCTTAAATTAAATTTGACTTCAGGAATCACAAGAAGAAGAGATTGGATTTATTGGATTTATACCCCACCCTTCACTACTCAAAGGTGTCTCAGAGCGGCTTACAAACTCCTTTCCCTTCCCCTCCCCACAACAGACACCCTGTGAGGTAAAAGAAGAAGAAGAAGAAGAGATTGGATTTATACCCCGCCCTTCACTACCCGAAGGAGTCTCAGAGCAGCTTACAAACTCCTTCCCCTTCCCCTCCCCACAACAGACACCCTGTGAGGTAAAAGAAGAAGAAGAGATTGGATTTATACCCCACCCTTCACTACCCAAAGGAGTCTCAGAGCAGCTTACAAACTCCTTTCCCTTCCCCTCCCCACAACAGATACCCTGTGAGGTAGGTGGGGCTGAGAGAGCTCTTGACAGAAAACTGCTCTTTTTCAAGAACAGCTGTGCCAGAATTATGGCTTGCCCAAGGTCATCCAGCCAGGTGCAAGTGGAGGAGTGGGGAATCAGACCCGGTTCTCCCAGATAAGAGTCCGCACACTTAACCACTACACTGGGTGGAATCCGGCTGCTCCGGGAGTGGCTTGGCGGTGGCGGCGGCTTCTCGTTGGGACTCAAGCGTCGGTGGTGGCATGCTGCATCGGGGGGGCTCACCTTCCGTGATGGAAAAAAGCAAAGCCTCGCGGAAGGGAAGGGGAGGAGCCCATCAGGCTCCGCTCCCCTCCATATTGGTTTATTTTGTTTTGACTGCCGGGCTTCCAAGGAAGGCGCCCTGTGGTCAAAACAAAATAAAGCGAGATGGGGGGGGGAGGCAGGTGAGCGAGCAAGAGCGGCAGATGCAGCTCTGACTGGCCGGAGCCTGACGGGCTCCTCCCCTTCCCTTCCCTTCCGCGAGCTGCCGGAGCAGCCGGACACCCCAGCAAAAGTAAGCAGACAGGAAGCTGGTAGCTAGGCTGATGCAAACAGGGCCAACTTCTGCTTTCTGTTTGGGCTTCTGTCCTTGACGGAGTGGGGGTGATCCCTGAGCGTTTCTCTCTTGTGCCCTCACACAAAGGTGTTTCCCTCCTTTTCTCAAGGAAATAAAAATGATCAGGAAAAGCTAAACCACCTCAAACAAGGTCACACAAGGAAGTCAGTGCTGGGGTTTTGTTTCTGATTTATGAACCACTGCAAGACAATAATTCCCACCTTTTCCTTTCATTCAGGGGTTGTTTCAGTTTAGTGATCCTGCTTTCCTCTTGTGTGTAGCTCATCCAGACTTAAACGAAGGGCTGCTGAGGCTGTGGCATAGAATTCATTGGGGGGGGAGCTTGGAGAGAGAGAGAAGGGGGAGGGCATTACGTCACTTCCGGGTTGATGCGTGTGCGGCGTGCGTGCGCGCAAAGCATGCGCACGCACACACTCCGGCCACCCCACTTTCCCCAGGGCCTTCCCCATTGGGAAGGCTTTAGCTAAGGCCCTGGGCACCCTGCCTGTGGAATGCTCTCACCTCTGAAGACTCCACCTTGAAGTCTGATGCGTATGTTCCTGGTGTTGAAAAAGTAGAAAAGTATTGTAAAAAAAAGGTCAGTTTGACTCCCAAAACCCAAATAATTTAAGGGGAGCAGAATTACCCAGCAGCCCAAAAATCAAATATGTTATTCACACTCCGTGAGCGGTTGGAGTGGGGGATCATTCTGAACACAGTGAAAATGAAGACATTCTATGATATTTGGTAACTCAAATGTGGGCTGAGACAAGATGTGCAAATCTTTATTTGTTTTTTGCTTCTTTATTTTAAACATTGAAAGACACTGCAGACTTGGCCAACCTGAAAACTCAGCAGTGGCTGAACATAGCCTAACTAAAACAGGACACAGTATTTTGTTCCAAGACACTGAAAGGTTTGGCAACACTTTCAATTATCATGTCAGATTACACAGGGAAGCAATTGAAATTCACAAACATAAACATAATTTCAACAGGAAAGAAGATAGTTTAAAAATAAATAGGACATGGCTTCCTGTCCTGAAAAACACAAAAGGCTTTACATCAGACAATAGCACTACAGATAAGATTAGAATTTCAACAACCTCCTCAGGAAGCAGGAAACCACCTCAGGAAACAAAAGAACCTCCTCAGAAAAGCTCCTCCATTAGCATGTCCATAGCCTAGGGAACTCCTACAAGACAATGACTCAGCCCTACCCACCTTCTGGAGTAGATATAAATTTACAGCCTACCTTTTTCTTCTCACCTTGACACAGAGAGTATTCCATGTTTCTGTGTTTATACCTCTGAGGATGCCAGTCACAGTTACTGGCAAAACGTTAGGTTCTACAATGCCAAGACCATGGCCACACATCCCAGAAAATCTACAGCAACTAATGAACTCCAGCCGTGAAAGCCTTCGACAGCATAATGTTACCACAGATCTTACAATCTGGTTGGTGGGGACTAGTAGTAGGAATTGGTGAAAAAAATGGAGCTGTCACAAAAGTTCATATGGAGGAAGACTATGAATTAAATACAAAATCAGAAGAAAGTGTATGTGTTACACATAAAACAGATGAGAGTGCATATGGAAGTACCAGAGTCTGCAGACATCTGTTGGAGAAAAGCACCTAGGAAGGGGTTTTCAGTGGGCAATCCACTTTCCTTTCAAAACCAGTGTCCTTCCCTTTAACAATTCATTTCAAAATACATGGTCAAGATTCTATATTTGGTACAATAGTTATAATAATATACCCTGATTAATAAAGACGGGATTAACAAGAAAATTATAAAAAATATAGAAGCCAACAAAGAAAATGGATTTCTTTTTTTAGTTACTTGCATTGAGAAAACTGTTTGTATATAAGGTTTAAAGTGAAACCATGTACTATGCATTATTACCCCCCCCATATGTGTTTGTGTGTGTGTTAATGTTTGTAAATTGTATGTTTGTGTTTAGGGGGGGGAAACCTTTAAATAAACCATGCCCTCTTTGGGGCAAGCAGAAAAAAAAACAGTGTCCTTCCTATAGTTTTCTCAACAGAGGCTAGGTCCCCAGATGTGATTCTTGTCCTTAACATCTAGGATCTCTAATTCACCCTTTCAGAACAGTGCCAAGATTCAACCCTTTCTTGCCCGACTCATTCAATTCTCTCTCTTACTACAGCCTCTGCCTTCCTTGGCCTTCATTCACAAGGGCCTGATGACCCCCAGCATAGCCTATCTGAGTGGTTGAAAGGAACCCTTTGTTCTTTTTTCATCAGTAGAAAAGCTAGCTGGACAAATCAATGATACCAACAAAACTGGCACCCCTGAAACCACTCCTTGTATTTATTCTTATAAAATATTTAATAAAATTTATTAAGAATCCCTATTTTCTCACTTCCCACAGATAATGTGATGGCTAAATTCCTTGAAATGTCCCTTGAATGTTTCTTATGGTTTTGAGCTCTTCAGCCACAAATTTAGGGTGTCAATTAAACTCAGTTGTTGTGGAAGAGCCTCGTTTCCAAAACAGAATGTTCTCTGACCACCAACCTCCTCATTGCCAATTTCACTTCCTTATTCCGCAGGCTGTAGATAAGAGGGTTGAGTGTTGGTGTTAAGATATTGTATAGAACCCCAAAAAGTTGATCTCTTTCAAGTGAGTAGCTGGAGGTAGGGCGGAAATAAGTGAAGATGCCAGAGCCATAGAACAAAATCACAACTGTCAGGTGGGATATGCAAGTAGAAATAGCTTTGTGACTCTTCCGTTTCTGTCGGTTGCTCAAAATGGCATGAAGGATGAAAGCATAGGAGACTAGAGTGAAGAAAAAAGGGCTAAGTCCTACAAAGACACCCACTGTGAAAAGAGCTGCTTCATTGACTGATGTGTCTGAACATGAGATACTCAGCAGTGGAGGGATATCACAGAAAAAATGGCTGATTCCATTAGATTGGCAGTATGACAGACGGAATGTGAGTGTTGTGTGAAGAGAAGCATTGAGGAAGCCACAAATCCATGAGGTGGCAGCAATCTGGAGACAAGTCCATTTACTCATGAGTCTGGCGTAGCTCAATGGGCGACATATAGCAAAGTAACGGTCCAAAGCCATAGAGGCCAGCAGGAATCCCTCTGCACCCGCTAAAGTTACAAGAAATTGCATCTGTGCTACACATCCCATGAAAGAAATGCTTGGATAATCAGCCCAAATATCTGCTAACATTTTTGGTACAGTCACAGAGATGTAACAGACATCTAGGAAAGAGAGGTTGCCAAGAAAGAAATACATAGGGGTGTGGAGTGTCTGATTTAAGAGAATCACAGCAATTATGAGTGAATTTCCTAATAAGCAGATAGTATACATGGTAAGAAAGAGGACAAAAAGGAAAGTCTTTCCTTGCTTGATATTGATAAATCCCAATAGTATGAATTCCTTGATGGATGTTTGATTCCCAGAGTAGGACAGGTTCATGATTTCTAATCTAAATCTTATAAATACAAAACAAACAAACAAACAAACCCATAAGTAAATGGCATAGGTGCTGTTGCAAATTTTAGAATATCACATTTATACATAAAATAGTATGAGCTTCATCACACTCACCCCTTCAATAGCAATTCTTGGTATATGTTTGTATGTCAACCATTATTTATTGCAGCAGGAAACTGTTACATGTGGTGGCATTAGGGGAACATGCCATGGTGGTTTTGGAAAATTTCTCTCTCCTTCTCCCTCTCACACACCTTTGTTTTGAACCAGCCATCTTTTCAAATATTTTTTCATGAAACATACAAAAATAGCTGGATTTTGAATAAACTTAAAGCATTTCCTCTCTTCCCCATTTTAAGAGGACCCTGATGGTGAAGAGGTGAGCCTGGAAGTTCAAGTTGTGTCTCCTCCATAAAGCCTTAAGTAGCCAGCAGCTATCTGGGTTTTCCCATCTTCAAAGGAATACTGATCCACCTTCCAGGTTTGTTGAAAGGATTTTTGACAATGTCCGTGAAATGCCATCAATACTCAGAACATTATAGTTTATATAATCTCAGTGTTTGGTTGTTGTTGTTTCCGTCTCCACTCAATACCATCATACTTGAACATCAGTTCTTTAATCCATAATCAAAACATAGGTAGAATTCTGTCATTAACAGATTTTAAAATGTAAAGCAATCAGTTTGCATTCTACATATGAAAAGAAATTTGTTTTAAAACATTAACAAACAGACAAATGGCAATCAGTGTTCCCTCTAAGCTGAGCTAGTGTGAGCTAGCTCACAGTTTTTTAGCCTCCGGCTCACACATATTTGTCTCAGCAAAGAAAAAAAATATTTTCAAATGTTCCCTCCAAAACTTTTTAGTACTCAGAGAGTGGCTTTTTCTGATTCTCTCCATTTTTGAATAAACTTAAAACATTTCCTCTCTTCCCCATTTTAAGTATTATGTTTCTGAAGGTCTGTGGTTTTACAACCCTAAGAGGACCCTGATGGTGAAGAGGTGAGCCTGGAAGTCCATGGTTCAAGTTTTGCCTCATCCATAAAGTTGATAGGTGGCCTTAAGTAGCCAGCAGCTATCTGGGTTTTCCCATCTTCAAAGGAATACTGATCTACCTTCCAGGTTTGTTGAAAGGATTTTTGACAATGTCCGTGAAATGCCATCAATACTCAGAACATTATAGTTTATATAATCTCAGTGTTTGGTTGTTGTTGTTTCCCCCCTGAAACTGGCACAAGAGAGAGGAAGGATATCTCATGACATTACCTTCCTTGCTACTGTTTCATCCTCTGCCCCATGATTTCTGACACAATCTTTTCAGGGCTCAAAAGGGGCTCAGCTTTCCTTTTGAATAAGCGGAAAAGCTAGTGGAATTCAACCACACACATGCAGAGAGAGAGAGAGTTGTTGTTCAGTCGCACAGTCGAGTCCGACTGTGAGAGAGGTAAACACAAATACAGATAATGTTATTCCACTAGTCTATTGATTATACAACCTATTGTTCCTTGACAGAAAGGCAGCAAAGGATAGATATATAGTTGTATGTGACCTCTACAAGAGTAAGGTCCATCCAGGTTCACACAACTAAGATTCACGAATTTACATCCTCATCCTGTATATTTTTGGCTTTTTCTGATTCTCTCCATTTTTGAATAAACTTAAAACATTTCCTCTCTTCCCCATTTTAAGTATTATGTTTCTGAAGGTCTGTGGTTTTACAACCCTAAGAGGACCCTGATGGTGAAGAGGTGAGCCTGGAAGTTCAAGTTGTGTCTCCTCCATAAAGCCTTAAGTAGCCAGCAGCTATCTGGGTTTTCCCATCTTCAAAGGAATACTGATCCACCTTCCAGGTTTGTTGAAAGGATTTTTGACAATGTCCGTGAAATGCCATCAATACTCAGAACATTATAGTTTATATAATCTCAGTGTTTGGTTGTTGTTGTTTCCCCCCTGAAACTGGCACAAGAGAGAGGAAGGATATCTCATGACATTACCTTCCTTGCTACTGTTTCATCCTCTGCCCCATGATTTCTGACACAATCTTTTCAGGGCTCAAAAGGGGCTCAGCTTTCCTTTTGAATCAGCGGAAAAGCTAGTGGAATTCGACCACACACACATACAGAGAGAGAGAGAGAGAGGTAAACACAAATATAAATAATGTTATTCCACTAGTCTATTGATTATGCAACCTATTGTTCCTTAACAGAAAGGCAGCAAAGGATAGATATATAGTTGTATGTGACCTCTATATTTGAGAGTAAGGTCCATCCAGGTTCATACAACTAAGATTCATGAATTTACATCCTCATCCTGTATATTTTTGTTCTGAAAACATTCTCATACCTTTGTGATTCAATATGCAGTGTGCATCACACAGACCTTATTGTGTGATCCTATAGGCAACATTAGGGAATTGCAGATGTCCATGAAATGTGATGTAAAGCTCAGGTTCCTGCCATTATTCATCCCTTGCTTCATACTGTTGTTGTTGTTTTCTGGCAGTCCACCATCAATCCATGGAACGTTTGGGGACAATTAAAAAAAAACCCTCAGTGTGTTTGAATGTAGACTCACCTGATCTGCATGCCACCAAATTGGTTCATTCACAGGTCCAAGTTGACAGGCCATTTTAGAGACCGGCTTGTTCAAAAATCCATCCATAGTACCAATTAAGCCATGCCATTGCATAGAAACCTGAAAGTGTACAGGAGATTGGCCTTTGGATCAAGTTCACACATGGTTGGTTTTTTTTAACCCTTGTTTTCCTGTTCAAAATTTCTACTGTTTCATGATTGTGGTTCCACAAAGTGCCAGTTACTCTCTCCTACTGTTGTAATCTAGTTAGCTTTTCTAACTACTGCCTACTAAATCCATATATGGTTTATAATTACTAGCTGACAACTCCTTGTATTGGAGGAATGTGGTTTTAGCTGAGTGGAGTGATAAGATACAACATATTGTTCCATGACCTAAGTTAGCCTACAGCGTCTGATGGCTTACTGAGCTTTAATACTAAATATTTATGTAGGAAAGAGGAAAGGAAAACAGGATAAGTGACACATTTTAAATCACCACTACTATTTGGAGAACACCTAAAATAAATGGTAAGAGAGGTGGGGTTTTTTTAAGGAAAATGTTTTTTAAAAAAATTTCATCTATGCCCATCCTTTTGCTCCAATGGGGACCCAAAACAGTTTACGTCATCGACCTCTCCTCCATGTTTATTCTCATAACATTATAGGAGGAAGCTTAGACTGGTGACCCAGTGAGCATTTATGGCAGAGTGGGATTCAAACCTCCGTCTCCCAGAGCTTAGTATGACACTCAACAACTACCACCACACTAGCTGTCATCAATACAGCCCCAAATGACATTTGCTCCTAATACAGAGATGCTTTAAACACTGACATATCTTGTGCCACTGTAATTTACTATCTGGACAATGCCCTTTTCTATATAAAGATCCACATATCATTAGACATGGCACTACCATAATAGTCAAAATTGTGGATTCTCCTGTCTTGGCAGAATCTAGCTCACCAGATAAGCATGCAAAAACTGACTCTTGGAACAACGAAATCTATTCATTTCATTCTAATGTAAAATTATTTAGACCTTCTGATACCAAAATATCAGACGGAGATACCAAAATATCAGACGGTTGCCATTTGGTTTAATGGCAACCAACATACCATCTTACACAAGTTCTCCCTTCACTGAAACAACAAAATACTTCTGGGTCCACAGCAAGGCATGAGAGCACAGGAAGCAAGAGAATCTCCATTTGTATTTGCTGGTGTTTGATGTAATTCAATTCTTCGGGGAAGCTGTATTGTATATCCCATTACTGAATCCATAGGGATAATACTTATGCTTTGTTTTCAGATTTCTGTAATCCTAGTTACTACTTCCCGTAGCAGATGTCTTATTCTATTGATTGCATTGGTTTATATTATGCAATCCACATTGATTCTTAATGAAAAAGGCATACTATAAATAATATAAATAAAATTGAATAAATACCAAACAATATGTAGTGGCATGCTTTCATATCACACAGGAGTCTCCATTGTCTAGATATTCAAGATATTTGGAGGAAAAAAAGATGTTCCTGAGCTGGGTCAACTGTGGAGGGAGGGGCATTTGGCCCGGGTCTCAAGCTCAAAGGGGGCCTAAACTCGATTTGATAAGATTTGCAACTTGTGTGTGATAGAGCCTTATTTTGTTTTAATCTAATCTCAAAATCTGCAGTGGCTCATTGGTTTGTTACTGGATAGGGAAGAGCATGCATTGGATCAAGAGCTAGAGTCTGTGATGAATTTTGGCCAAATCATGGTTTGTGAACTGAAGTTCACGGCAGGTCAACCAGAACTTTTCATGAACTTTCAAGAGGGTTGTAGCAGTTTGTGAATGAATGCATGTCCAGATGGACTGTCTCTGCTCAGTCAAAGTGTTTACCAAATTGCAAAGGCAGGGTGAGGTTCTCTGCATGTTTGATGTGTGTAGCTTACAGGGGGTCCATTCTATACACTTTTGAACCTGCACCTGACATTTTCTACAAGAGGAATTTCCTGGGTGCATCTTCTTTATGGGACCATAACTTGGACCCCCTAAATCCAAAGTTGGAGGGCATGTAGAGGAGGATAAGAGGGAGGTCCTCTGTGAGATTGATAACTCTAGCTTCCACAGGGTCTGTTTTACATGCTCTGGAACCTCATGAACCTTGTCCAGTCATTTTCCTAGAAAGCACTTTCCTGGGGGCACCTTCCTTGGGGGGAGGTGTAAATCAGACCCCATAAATCCAATCCTCACCAAACTTGGAGGCCAGGTAGAGGAGAGTCATCCAGAGATGCTGTGCAAATTTGGTGTCTCTAGCATTCTCCTCTATCATGAACTTCACAAATTGAATTGGTTCATTTGATGTCTAAAGGTTTGTGAAGGTCATTGGCTCATGAACTGAGTACTCCATAAAACACAAATTGAAACAAACTGCATTTTTCCTGGTTCATGCCTATCCCTATTACTGGCAGTCCAAGCAGTGATGGGAGAACTTTTTTTTTAAGTGCTAGTGTTTTCTGTGCCACTTTGTCACTTCAGAGAAAACACCAAAAAAACATAAATTAATTCTATAAACCCCAGCAGACTTTGACAGTGGAGCATAGGAGAAAGGACACAGCTGATGTGTCAACATTTCATCCACATAAAACTCGAAAGTAATATTACTGACATTCTACACAGTTGGCAACATCACTTCTAGGTTTTAGCCAGAAGTGACACTGACACATTGACATCCCCACCCACACATTTTCTCCCACTACTCAGTTGTGCACCAGCAGGAAATGGTGGTGCTTCCATGGAATTTGTCTGAAGAAGACATGCAGCTAGCACCTCTAAACCAAAAGCAACAAAATGGTGGCTCTGCAGATGGGAGGCTCCTCCCCCCCCCCCCGCATTTTCTCCCACTACTCAGTTGTGCACCAGCAGGAAATGGTGGTGCTTCCATGGAATTTGTCTGAAGAAGACATGCAGCTAGCACCTCTAAACCAAAAGCAACAAAATGGTGGCTCTGCAGATGGGAGGCTCCTCCCACGCCAGCCCTACTGGCTTGCTTTCAGCTCTCTTGCTGGGTGTCTCCTGCAGGTCTCCCCAGGCCTCGGAATGGGAAAGGAGAGGGGGTTGCACAACTTTATTTCTTGTCCTTTCCCCAGGACCATGGCTCTTGCCCATTCATCCTCCTCTCCTCCTTGGCCTTTCCCAGAAACCTGCATTTAAAGCTCCAAATAGCCTTGCTTAGGATTGTCAACCTCCAGGTGAGGACTGGAGATCTCCCAGAATTACAAATTACTAGACTATAGGGATCACTTTCCTAGCGGAAAATTACTGCTTTGGACTCTGGCAGGAGACCAGATGGATGGGGATATGGAAGACTGGCCATTGCTTGACAGCCATTTTTAATAAATTATCCTGCTGTCACTCACTGGGTGGCTGGCAACCTCACCCTCACTACTTCCCTGAGCATACCTGGCCTCTCTTTGAGAAAGGGTGATGATTCACTCCTCCCCTATCCCTCCTCTTGGGCTGCTGGATGATTCTTCACCCATTTTGCCCTATTGTCTATGCCAGAGGGTTGGCTGGGGTAGGCTGCCAGCCCTCAGTCCCCACCCCTTGCTTTTCCCTGGACCTCTCAGGTTCAGGACTTGGAGCTTACTTACCCTCATGCAGGCTTCTCTGGCCCAGACCTGGCTTTTGTTCTGGCTTGCCTTTGTGCAAGCCTCTCAAGACCCACTCTGGTTTCTACTCTGGCTGTGGAGGCCACTGTACTATCTGGGCCACTCCAGTTTTGGGTCCTAGTTGGTTCTTCATATAGAACTTGCAGTTCACTCCAACAGGATTTCTGTGTGGAGGCAGATGCCACCGGACCTGGCTGGCGAGCCTGCCTCCAATTGGTCAGCTTTTGTGTGCCTGGCCCTGATGGGGTCCTCTATAATACCCCATGGATGCAAATTCTATATGTGAGCAGTGTGTTATGTAAATAATTTAGCTGTTCTGGATTTACTGTAATTTTGAATAACTACAGATGCTAATATTATGAGAGGGGAAATATATAATGTCTGTGCATCATTTCCTTCATCCTGCTTTCTTTTAGACTTCCTCTTAACCAAAAAGGCCCAAACCATTGGGTGTTCCTTAGCTAGAAGGTGTACCAACCCCATGATCATTTTGGTTGCCCTTTATTGCAATTTTTCTTATCTGTGATATCTTTTAGAGTTTGGGTGACCAGAACTATACACAGCATCTCAAATGCCAATACATTATAGATTTATTGAAAGACATTATGAGAATAGTTTATTTTCCTTCCCTTTCCTAAAAATGCACAACATGACTTTTGTCTTCTTCTGTGCTGTTGCACACTCAGTTGATGTTTCACATAACACCACAATTTCTACTGTTACCACAAGATCAGATCCTGTCAGTCTATCATATAGGATTGAAGTAGACTTACATCAAGAATGCTGATGGTATAACATTACTTGCAGGTCTCCGCTTCTTCCTTTCATTTTTTTAACCTGGATTCAAAATGGGATCCATACATGCAGGAATTAGATTTTTGTGTAAGAATTCAGAACAATAGTTGGGAATCTCTGGCCTGTGGAACATCAAACATTCAGGACCCCCCCCCCCATTTCTTTTAAAAAGAAAATGGTAGTTGATTAATTT
>NW_015176566.1:47636-50930 GCF_001447785.1 Gekko japonicus | reverse complement strand
TGGATCCATTCCATAATAAGCTACTTAGCACCTGGGTTATATTATGGTATGTAGACAATGGAACCCAAGAAGAACTGAGGAAGAATAAGAGTAATCATGAAAATCAGAAACTATTTTAAAATATCAAAAATATCTGTATACAAACCAAATTTAAATTGTTTGCTCATTTAAGATATGGCTGACCAATCAGTAAATCTTTCAGAGTTAATTTCTCTTCAGACAGGTTTTCCCTGAAATCCAACAATCAATTTATTTTCACACACACACGCACAAATGTGGGGTCAGTTTCTAATCAATTCTGGTTTTCTCAAAGAGAAATTCAAGAAGGGCTGGAAAGGGAGGTTATAAAAAAATTCAAAATTTCACTCCATAGAGGCAGGCAAAGAAAAAATGAGGGGGGGGAAGACAAACTTCTCTTTTAAAAGAGAAAAAGAAGATAAGAGGAATCAATGGCCATATCTAAAAAAAGTGAAGTTTGGAAGAAGAAATCCCTCCCCCCATAACAACATAATTTTAGAGAAGATTCCCCACACACACACACACAAAGGACAGAGAAGCACATACATCTCTAATCCTTCCTTATATTATAAAAGCCACTTGGGGTGGCATCGTTCTATACACACCAAAACCCGTTGGCCGCATGAACTGCCAGTCAGTGGGGGGCAGAGTCCTGCCCACAGAGGCCCCCGCCAGCCTCTCGCTCTCAGTTTATGCCAAGACGCCCAATGGGATGGACCCTCCGGTGGGCACAGGCACTGAGAAACACACATCAACAAGATGCACCCTCCGCCGGCCGCAGGCAGAGACATGCACATATCTTGTGTTCCAATTCACCCAGCGGGAGCCAGGAGGACGGCCTTGGCTGGCCTTGCTGTTGCCTGCTGGCTCCCTCCAGCTCCAGCCCCAGCTTGAACTCACCTGGCCTGCACCACCACCACCACTGCCTCCACCCACACCTCCCTCCCCAGACTCCGGCCGTGGCCTCTTCATGCCTCTCTCCTGCAGCCGCGCAATGGTGCGAGGGCTGTGGAGAGCTGGGCCCTGGATGGAGGCAGGTGGAAGAGGGAGACATGCCAAAAACGCCACCGCCTGCCTTGCTGTGGACTCCTCTCTGTCGCCGCCTCTGCTCAGCAGCAGCACGCGGATTCTGGTGGGCGGGGAGGGAAGGGGAGAGGGAAAGCCCCAGGGACAGCACATACCACTCAGGGATGCCACCAAGGGCAGGAGCCCAGCAGGATGGCCAGGTGGTGCTGGGGGGAGCGGAGAGGGTTGCGACCCCAAAGGAAGATGCTCCAGAGAAATTGGTCCAGGGGATGAGGGACAGACTGTGGGACGGAGGGAGGAGTTGGTGGCCAGCCCCCTGTGTGCTCAGAGACTGCCCAGGCATGGAGCCACTGCCGGGCCATTGCCACAGTACAGCACCCCCGGGGTCTGTGGAGCAACTACCAAGTGGGGGATCAGTGGAGGGGAGATGCCCCCCCCCCCGTCTAGAGATCATTGCATTGTTGCTGCAGTGGGCCTTGCTCCTAGTATTAAATAATGAATAGGATCCAGCCTGGTTTTTCCCCCCACTTCACTCAGTCTTGCCTAATTCTCCTCATTATTACCATCCATATCCCACATGACTTTTGTCCACACAGATCACAGTGTCCCCACCATTTTGAGGTTGGTCAAAGGGAAACCTCATCTCTTTTTTTCACCAGCAGTAAAGCTGGTTAGATACCCAAACATAAGTCTTCAATCATCCATATTTATTTGGTGAAAAAGAGATCTTCTTAAACTCTGAGAATTATTTCTGAGGAGAGGTGTATAAGATTGCAATTCAAAGTAATCTGTAAATGTTGTCCTAAACCTTTAAGCAATGATTATGGAAACTATGATAAGGCAATCAGAAAGGTTTAACAGAAATAGTCATCATGTTGTCAAGAACTGATTTTGTCAGCCATTAAATGTGATTGTCCAAAACTCTAAGAGTCTGAGTTATTTCTGTCACCTTTATACAGAGTCACTGTTATCTTTCCTTTCTGGTTTATTTCAGCCTCCATGAAATACTTATCTCCTGGTTTATTTCAGCCTCCATGAAATACTTATCTCTCATTGAAGTTCACCTCTTTGCAAAGAGAACTTTCTTAAGGGCTGTTTTCACGTCCTTGTTCCTGAGGCTGTATATAATAGGATTTAAGACTGGCGTAACCAAGCAGTAGAACACAGCCACTAACTGGTCCATATTGAAGGAAAGGTTTCGGGTGGGCCTGACATATATGAACATCATTGTTCCATAGAAAATACCAACCACTGTCAAGTGAGAGGCAAAAGTGGAGAAGGCCTTTTTGCGTCCAGCTGGAGATGGGATGCGCAGAACAGTGATAATGATGGCAACATAAGAAACTATAGTTATTGTGAAAGAGCCAACAAGGATAAATGAGCAGATGAAGAAACTCAGCATCTCGTTCAATTGGGTCCTATTGCAGACCAGCCTCAACAAAGGCAAGATGTCGCAAAAGAAGTGATCCACCACATTGCTGCCACAGTAGTTGAGCCGAGAGATAAGAATCACTGGTATTAATGGCAGGACCAAACCAATGATCCAGCACCAGGCAGTAAGTTGAATATAAACAGTACTACTCATAATGGTGTTATACCTCAGAGGGGATCGTATAGCCACATACCTATCATATGCCATAGCAGCTAAAAGTAGGCATTCAACACCGCCAAGACCGTGGAAAAAATATATCTGGGCAAGACAATTGTTGAAGGATACAATATTCTTTTCCCTCATGAGGTCAACCAGCATTGTTGGGACTGTGACTGAGGTAAAACAGATCTCCAGAAAGGAAAAGTTGCCCAGAAAGTAGTACATGGGTGTATGGAGAGAGGGTTCATATCTGGTGATAAAGACTATGACCATATTCCCTATTAGCGATAGTGTGTACATTATTGAGACCAGAACAAATAACGGTACTCTTATCTTTTGCAGGGTGGGGAACCCTGTGATAATGAATTCATTCACTCTCGTATGGTTTGAAAGATCCATCTTCCAATTGGTTCTTTACCTGGAAAGGAGAAAAAGAAATTTTAAATGATAGTTGTTGGCCCTAGTGAATACATTCTGAGTATTTTATATGATTTTTCAGTAGGAATAGTTTGACAGACTAATCTAAAAGTCTCCAATTGAGCAAAGATTTCCAATAAAATATTCGGGAAAGCTAGTCCTATGCATTATGTATTTTACAACATAAAATAAAGATTATTATGTTTTCAAGCAATAGTAGCCAGAGGAAAAGGAACTTTGTA
>NW_015176566.1:46223-47348 GCF_001447785.1 Gekko japonicus | reverse complement strand
TCACAGACACCAGCTTAAAAAAACTTATATTTAAAGAAAATTTTAAAGCTTATCCCTGTTAGTATAAAAAAATCATTAGATCATATAAATGTAATATAACCATTAACATAATCTTGTAACTAAAACAGTCAATGTTTTGAAATATTTTGCATTTTCTGGACATTTAAAAATTGGGTATCATTAAATCAGCATCTGTTACATTAAATCAGGTAGTGGTGAAATGGCATCACCATACTTACATTAATGGAAACCTCTCATCTTGAAAATAATTTTTATTCTAAGCCTGTTTCGGTAGGAGGTAGGCTTTTAATCCTTTCTGGAACAATGTAGGAAGATATGTATCATGGATTATCGCCAAGCAGGAAGAAGGGAAAGTGAAAAATAGGATAGCCAAGGAGGTTAGAAAGAAAAATATAACATGGATGTTTGACATATTCTCAACCACTGACCAGAAGTTAAATTGTATCATCTTGTTTACATGTGAAGATTTTCCCCAGCATATAAGCACTTTATGAGTCAAAGCTGTTTCATTAGCATATTCAAACTCTGGGGAACCTGATCTCCAAAGGATCAGACACTGGAGTTTAAAGTTAGGAAACATAGAACCTCTTTTTGGCAGCCTTATTAACTTGTCCACCTCTACAAACAGTACTTACTAAAGTAATGGAAACTATTCCACAATTTTTGATCACCATGCTAAACCCCTGTGAACTTGACTAATAAAGAATTGGTCCCTATCTAATTGAAGATTTGAGGATGAAAGGTTGGATCCTTCCAGCACTTCCACTGCAAAAAGAGTGAGGATTGCTTCCTTTTGACCACCCCAAATGCCATACTAGGGATTGTTGTACCCAAATGGACAAAGGCCACATGGGACAAGACTAGAGAGAGGAGGGTACACAAACATATCCAATTTTTTTTCCATTCTTCACCCGTAAGAAGAGGGGAAGAGTGTGCAAATCAGATGTTTGTGCATTACAGATCCTTCTAAGCAGGTCTTTTCTTGTAGAAAAAGCCTAGCAGTAATGCATTAGCATAATAGGCCACACCCAATAGCAGAAATTCATTAGCATATTAGGCCACACCCATGACAATGCAGCTCATTGGCATATTAGGCCACACCCC
>NW_015176566.1:0-46157 GCF_001447785.1 Gekko japonicus | reverse complement strand
GGGCAGGCGGGGGAAGGCATGGGGAGGCATTTAAGTGCCTCCCCAAACCTTCCAGGCCCCCCCCCCGGCCCACTTGCCTCGGAGTCACCAGGGGGGGGTCGCTCTCCAGACCTTCCCTCTGTAGCCACACACACAGAGGTTTTGGCTGTAGTGAGCATGGCCAGCTCTGAAGCCAGCCGGAACTCCGTTCCTGTGTGTTCCTGCCCAAAAATAGCCCTGCTTCTAAGATCATCTTCTATATTGTCTCCAGGCACACAGTATTGTTGCTGAAATTAAAGTCTCCATTATTTATTTTCTTTTTTACACAATTTGTATTGATGGTTGCACTGCATCTGCAATCCACTACAGCTTTTCATTATTGCAGATGGTTCCTCTCAGAAGCTCGGAGCAGCATACATTAGCATCAGGGGCTTCCAGACCTCATGCTATAGTGGAAGCCAGGAATATTGCTGGCAAGCTGCTTTGCTCACCACTGCTCTTGATGGTGGTGGGGCACACAATGACATTGGCTGCGTTAATTCTTCTCATTTATTTAACCTGGATTCAAAATTGGATCCGTGATGCAGGAATCCTACATCACTTATGGGTTAGCTCTAGGAATCATCAGAAATTCTATGGTAAAGCCATAGAGTTTCCAGGGATTCCTAGAACTACACAACATCACTTCTAGGTTTTCCCTGAAAGTGATGTAATGACACAGCCAATGTCTTGCACCCCCAACCCTCCTGCCAGTTGGCAGGCTGGGCCTGGCAACCCTATTGGCATCCCTTATTCCATTTTATTCTCACAATATTATTCTCACAACAACCCTGTAAAGTAGTTTGCACTGAGAGACTACAACTGGCCCAGTTAGCACCATAGCTGAGCAGGGATTTGAATCTGGGTCTCTAAAATTCTGGTTTAACACTCTAGTCTCTAACCAATACAACACTTAATTGTCAAAAAATCTACAGTTACCTATGTTAGCCAAATTGCCTTGAATTCTTAATTAGTCTAGGGAAGGTTATGATTATTAATTGGCAATAGGCAAATTAGGATTCACACCAACGTACACAGAGGTCCCACCCTTGCTGTACGTACCAGAACAGACACAGAGACTGTATTCAGTAAAATATAATGTCTTTTTACTGAAGGATATGTATCATTCAAACAATACACAAACACACACACAATTATGCTTATTCTCAGAAATAAAGATAGGTCTTTAACACAGTTGCATTAGCAGGACATTCGTTGGCTGGGCAATATTTACCTGTCCTCATTGATTGAGCCATTTCAATGGAAGAATGGAGGGGTTTAGAAATAAAAAATGGGGGACACGTGCTCTGAACCGGCAGAACACGTGGACTCTAGCTGCAGATCTAGAGTTTAAAGATGGAGGTAGGGTATATGGATAGTAAGCTGGACATAAGAGGGTTAAAGCTTCGATAGGGGTCGTGGAGAGGGTAAGAGAGAGACCATGTGGTCGGGCAGCATCTTTTATAACGTGGTGTGGGGGGCCTAGGCTGGCCACATCCCCCTGTAACACCTACTATTAGTCCATCCCATAAAACATACTATTGGCTGGCTGGAAGAGGTGAGGGGGACTAAGGAGTGGGCAATATTGAGAGCTAGAAACTTAGACTGAGGACCTGGATGAAGGATGATTGAATCATCAGGCTAGGGCTATTGTCTCTTGATGGTCCTAGCTGGCTGGCTGATGGCTGAGCAATTAGTTGCTAAGCAACTATTATTGGAGTCACAGAGCTCCATGCAGCTTAGCAGGTTTGGAAGAGGGGGGGGTTGCCTACATGTGCTTGAAGAAACTCCTAATGGAGTTTGAAGTTCTCTGTCTTTGTGCCTTTCCATGGCATGGCATCTGAGGCTGTGTACAGGCTTATGGAACTGCTTCATCTCACAGCAGGTGAGATGTCTGATGACTCTGGACTAACACTATGGCAGCAACACTAAAGGAAGGTGTCCCTCTTTCAGGTGTGCAGTCTCAACAGGTATTCTCAGGTCCCTTTGCATAGTTCATATTTCATAAAAAACACATTGATAGGCTTGCATGGCAACACCTCATCTCAATTGAAGAAATAGTCCCTTAAAGGTAAAAAATAATCTGAAAATACATACCATAAGAAGTTCTATCCTATTGTGTCCATAGCTAATTCTGTTATTAGAAACTAGGGGCTCTGTATCTGCTTGCTTAGCTTGCCACTACTGTAGTTCACTGTGCTGATCATGATACTTAAGAGTAGTTTGAAGAGTAGTTTGAATACTGAATGAGCTGTTCTGCCTCATGCTATGAAGCCACATAAGGAACAATAACGTTTTTGTTGGCAAGCTCTAGATAAACTCAGATGTATAACAAATATCATACTCCACCTTTCTCCCAAATGGAAACCCAACACAGCTTACATCATTCTCTTGTCCTCCAGTTCATCCTCACAACAATTTATCAATTTATCAGGAAGGTCTGGCTGAGAGTGTGTGACTGCCCCCAAATCTTTCAGTAACCTCCTGGGGGCAGAATGGGGATTCAACCCAGGATCTGTTTGATCCTAGTCCAGCATTTTAACCACTAAATGACAGAGACTCTGATAGGTCAGGAGAGTTGTTAAACCCCTTTTATTTTTTCAGAGAGAAGAATTTTTCCACCTCCTTATCTGTGCAGCCTGTACTTTCCTGGGCTTCTCATGACCAATAGCAAGGGGAAGAGTAGTTTGTCATAATGACCTCTGGAACGATGTTTTAATTCCCTTCCATGTTTGATGTTGCATCTCCCACTATCATTCTGAAGCTTGTGGCCAGTTCAGAGGCTACTAGCTTTCTTTTCAGGTGAGTAATGTCTGTTATTGACAACCTTAGCTTCCATTGCACATAGTACTATGGACCTGGATGGAACTAAAGGAAGATGGAAACCATAGACTGTTTCTGAAAATGACCTTGTTAGGAGGCTGCATCTTGGCAATGACTGTAAATTGTGCTGGCTGGACTTGCCTTGCACCAGTGCAGGTTTGGCTGATGGGTTTAGCAGGATCTCAGAAGCAAGGGTTTCCCTCAGCCTCATAATAAGTCAGAGTAACTCTTGTTTACTGTGCTATGCCTTCCTTGCAGCCCTAGTGGCTGTAGCAAAGAACTTGAGAACTGCATTAAGTGTAAAAAATAATTAATTACAGGATTGCAGCATGATACTGGCTTCAGGGGCCCTCCAGTTGGCTTGGGCCCTGAGAATTTGTGCCCCCACCCCCCTCAGTAGCCCTGGATGTCTTGTGTCTCTAGAGTTGCAAACTCCAGGTTAAGAAATTGCTGGAGAATTTGTGGGTAGATCCTGATGACTGTGGGGTTTGAGGAGGGGAGGAGTGTCAGCAGGGTATAATGCTATACAGTCCATCCACCGAAGCAGACATTTTCTCCATAGCTATAATTCTGATATATCTCCTGCCCCCACTTGGTAGTTGGTGACCCTGTGTTTGAGTTATAGAGTGAATCTTGTGCACAGAGAAGGTTCCAGGTTCATTCTTCTGAGATATCCAATTAGGAGAAAGTTAGAATATATGTCCCTGACCATACTTTATTCATTATTGTGTTTACACGATAAGGAGTTAACAGTTGGCATGTTAAAATTAAGTACCCCTACTTTTTGATGAGCATTTGTGGCAGTGCTTTTCCACATCTCATCTAAATTTGTTTCTCTGGTTCTAGATTAATTATGTTGGATTATTTTTATGTGTGCAAAACTTGATCTGGTTGACCCATTGGGCTTGCAACAGTCCTGAGCACAGACGTCTGGGCTACTCCAACCCCACAACCCATCTCTGGATTCCCTCAAACATAGTAGTGTTTCTACTTTCACCTTTCAAATGTTTTAGGGTGCAGAGTAGAGATTCTCATTTGAAATGCCATTGATTTCATTGAAAGAGTTACACACATGCCGAACTCTCTCCCATCAAAATCAATTGGATTTGCATTGGTTTAATCTGTGTTCATAGGGATTTACATGTGTTTATGTTTCGTTCATGGGTTGGGTCCACACAGCTTGTTTGCTCTATCTTGCTCAGTTCTCTACAGTCCCTGTCTCTCCTGGCTTTTGTCTCTGACAATCCCCATGATCTCTGCCATAGCCTTTTAGGGTGAACAAAGGGGAACATCTTTTCATTTTTATCAGCAGAAAAGCTGATCAGATCCAGTCCTATCTATATTCTGTGCCTGATTTTGAGATTATGTGGCACAGCTGATCACCATTATTCAAGAACTTCAAAACACCCACTAAAACAGTTTTTTTCAAGAAGATCCATGCATACTCTTGTAAACTGTTCATTGGAACTAACAAGCAATAAGATTAACAGTATGATGAGAAGAGACTTCATCCCTCCAACACACTTACTAATCAAGCTCTAGATAAACAAGTCTTTAATGAGGCATCACATATTCCAGTAAACAAAGCATGTTGGCAAATCTAATTTATTTTTTTGCATCATTCCTCATTACTGCTTGATCAGAGATGCCCTTTCAATAACCCCACAGGAAGAAACTTGTTTCTAGTCAGGATAATTAGACTCTGTATTTCTCACAAGCTAATCACACACTTGGGCCTTCCTTTATTTATTTAATTATTTGTCATCCAGAACTCAGTAGGTGTTTAATGAATCCAAGTAAAATCCAGATTCTTTATACAAAAACAGTGACCTGAATGACCACTACGGATTCCAAAGAGGTCACAATAGATACTCCTCTGGCTGCAAAGGCATACATAGATGGCAGAGAAGCCATATTGTGAACCTACTACTGTGAAAAAGTCTAACTGCAAATAAATTCCCTTGGTGGTAATTTATCTTTCTTGCTGTGTTGAAGCTACTATCATCCACTGGGAGAAGCAAGATTCTCTTCATCTGAAACTGTAGCAACTGAAATGCAAAAAAAAAAAAAAGGCCTTCATTTTCACAGAGATCTGTTTCATTTTTAAAAATAAAATGTCATCAGAGGAACAATGATATTCTTGCAGGCCTTAATGTCTAATGATGCTAATCAAAAGGACAGATTCTTCATCAAGTTTAATCATCTTGTAGCAAAAGGGAGCAAACAAGGGGGGGGGAATCAAATGATCCCCTTCCCCTTTGAACTTAGAATTTTCCAAGTTTTGAGTTTGTGGTCATTGTATTTTAACTACAGTAAGTAAAACATTCCAATAGGAATAATGTTTTAATTTGTAGAATTTTCTAGAAGAATAAAAGTCCAGTTCCCATCCTTCATGAACTGGGCATTGAGCTAAGTGCAACATAAAGATACAGTGGACGACAGAAAGTTGGAAGTCACTTTAGGTTCCCATTGGGGAGAAAAGTGGTGCATAAATAAAATATCTTAAATAAAATATAATACATTATATGATGGGTTAGCCTGAGAGATTGTGATGGGCCCAAAGTCATGGCTTTCATGGACAGAGTGAGGATCCAACACTGGTTGTCTCAGGTTCTCGTCTGATACTCTAACTGCTATCCTACAATGATTTTGAAGATAAAGTAAGAAAGGACATCTATGAGGAGGCTGTGGCTTCATGAAGTTTAAAAGTAGGCAGGTGTTCTGTGCAGTAAACTACATACAGAAATATATCTTCATTATTAGAAAAGTTAGAAAATTTCTCAGTCACAAGCAAACTATTTCTTAGAATGGTTTTATTGGAATAATAATAAAAATATTCACAATTTTTGTGAACAGAAATACAGCAAGCAGGCATGGAGTTAGTCAGGAAACAACTTTATCGGTTAGATCCAGGCATTTTCTTGTTGTTGTTTAACAAAATCTCATCCAGTTTCCCCCCATACTATTGCCCCCATTCCACATGGCTTTTGTCCCCACACAGATCCTATAAACAGTATAGCCCTTTGGGGAGATCAAATGTGACCCCTCTTCTTTCACCAGTGGGAAAGCTGGTTGGATCTATCTATGCCTCTCTCAATAGATCTGTAGATATAGGTATCTTACAAACATGTAGCAGATTAATGTGGCCCTATTAATGTAACTCTATGATTGTATGGGAAAAATTCACCATCATTCACTGATCAAGGCTCAATGACCAAAAACCTTCTGAAGCTTGCTTAACCAGCTATTACTATTACGGAATTAATGGAGTCTTTCTGGTGTCAGATATTCTTATTGACCCACATTTTTTAAACTTTCTCCTACTGTCACAAGTTTTATTTTATGCTATCCTTGTTTTCAAATTTTTCCTCTTTTTTATGCTGTGATTTTAACGATTTATGATATTTTGACTCCCATTTTAATCCCATTTAGTTGGATGGCAGACCACCAAAGAAGGAGGCAATGGCAAATCGTCTCTGAATGTATCTTGCCTTAAAAACCCTATGGGGTTGCCATAAGTCAGCTATGACTTGACAGCACTTTCCATTACCACCATTCACAGAACACCTTTTGACTGATGCTACAAGGGGCATTGGGAGACTTGACAGCAAAAAAAGGGGAAAGTATTCAAAGACTTCTCTCCATTAAAGAAAGATTCTCCCTCAAGTAAGGAAAAAATTGCACCTATCTATTAGCCAGTAGAAAACACTTTTTTTGTTTCATTTGATGCTGCATCAGTGATTCATCCTTCCTGCCCTATCTTTTAATTGTTGTTTTTGTATGTATATTTTAGCTTTGGTTTTAATTGTTTTAATGATGTGCTTTTGTTTGGTTTGAATGGTTTTTTAAGATGTGTTTTTATTACGTTTGTTTTTAATCTGTTAGCTGCCTTGGTGGTCCTGATGAGTACAGAAAGGCTGGATATAATTTTTGCAAATAAAAAAAAAGGTGCATGTGTAAACTATTTTTGTTGAACATTCTGAGAACCTTCCTAATAGTAAGAGAAGATAGACAATAGAACCATCTACTGGGGGGGGGGGCTCACCTTCACTAGTGGCTTTCAAGGAGATGCTGGACAGCCTTTTTTCTTTTTTTTGAACACTCATTTGGATTTCCTGTACTGAGCAGAAAATTGGACTAGATAATCTATATACCGTCCCTGCCAACTCTGCAATTCTATGGTTCCATTTGAATTACTTTATATAATAATATCATTTAACCACTCCATATCCCTAAGAGTTTTTTCATTAGGTCTGTAGATCATCAAACAAATACACTGGATGATCCAAATAGTCAAAGCAGATGATGAAATGAAAAGAAAATTGTGGTTACAGTTACAGCCATTATAGAGAAATGAAGGCTGAAAAAAAATAGACTAATTGGACCTTTATTTGAACTGGATCTTCCTAATCTTAGGGATACCATTGCACCACATTGCCTCTGTTGCCTTCTGCATACACAAAGGCTGAGTTCAGTATGAAGTATGAAGTGAGAGGGAGGCGGGGCAAAAAGACCTGGACCATGTTGTGCCAGGGATTCCCAGTTGCACTGCACCGATTGATGCGGGAGCATACCGGGGAGCAGGTGCGAGGGAGCATTTGCACTGTTGGCCCACCCCTGGTGGAGGTACGGCTGTAAGTGGCTTTTTTTCATTCCGGCAAAATGTGCCTATGTGGATAGGTGCATAGATGCAGCAATGCGGTGGCTTTTAGCGTGCACAATTCCGGGAAGCTGGATCAACGCGCCCTCCAGGGTTTGCTACTGCTTTCATCTGGTACTTTTTTAATGCAGTAGGGAATCGTCATAGGATGGGTTGAGTATGGCTGGGGAACGCCTGACAGCTGTGGCTGTGTGAACTGGCCCCTTTAATCTGTTTGTGAAACATGCCTATATCGGGCCAAACTGCCAGTCTGAACTCAGCCAAAGGATGTCGTCTACTGCTGAGTTACAGAACCTCCTCCAATGGAGCACTCACTTCCCTCCACTAAACCAGTACTATCACAGGTTGGATCCAACCACCTTTTTTTGCTCAATTGTGCCCCATTCTTGTCCTTACTACAGCCTCCATCTCTTGTGGCTTTTGTCCTTACAGGTCCCATGATCCTCAGCATGAACTTTTTGGTAGGGCAGATAACTCTGGGTTGGGAAATTCCTAGTGGTTTGGACTGGAGCCTGGTGAGGGTGGGATTTAGGGAGGGGGCTCATCAAAGTATAACACCATAAATTCCACCCTCCAGAGTAACCATATTCTGCAGGGGAACTAATCTCTGTGGTATAAAGATCTCCAGGCCCCACCTGGAGGCTGGCAGCCCAGCTTTTTGGCAACCGTACTGATTAGGGACCTCCTTGCTCCTTTTTGGCCAGTAAAAAAAAATTACAACATGGTGAGTGGCCCAAATAGTGAGTGGCCCAAGATCACCATGAGATGCTTGACTGATTGGGCCTTTATATGGACTGGATCTTCCTAATCATAGGGTGGCCATTGCACCACTTTGCCTTTGTTGCCTTCTGCATATACAAAGGAGGTGCTCTACTACTGAGTTACAGGACTTCCCCCAATGGCACACTCACTTACCTCCACTAAACCAGTGATATCATGGGTTGGATCCAACCAGCTTTTTTTTTTTTGCGCAGTCCTGACACATTCTCCTCCTTATTACAGTCCACACTTCATGTGGCTTTTTGGTAGGGTTGCTAACTCTGGGTTTGGGGTAGAGCCTGGTGAGTGTGGGATTTAGGGAGGGGAAGGACCTAAACAAAGTATCACGCCATAGATTTCATCCTCCAGAGTAACCCTATTCTGAAGGGAGCTGATCTCTGTGATCTTAAGATCTCAAGGCCCCACCTGAAGGCTGGCAGCCCTGCTTTTTGGCAACCGTACTGGTTGGACCTGACTCAGTGTGTGATTAGGGACCTCCTCAACCAGGCATGCTTTCATGACATCCCAATTTGTGGAATTCCTTGCTCCTTTTTGGCCAGAAAAAAATTACAACATGGAATCTGCACAACTAAAAAGTTACGCATAGGAATATCTGCTCCCCCTCCCTCACAAAGGTTTTTCCAACCTAATTATCTGAGTCAGGGGAGATCTTATTAGAGTATCGGTCCTCTGTGGAAACCAAAGCTCCCAGTGAGAATTGAGATGGGAAGTGGAAGGGATTATATTTCCCACCATTCTGTCACTTTGGTAGAGGTGCAGGAAGCTCCATCATGTGCTTCACAACATTCTCTGAAACAACACCTTGAGTCACAGCTCTCAGTGACACAGCTGCAGATCCACATAACCTGCTTTTATGTCCTGAAGCGATACCATTGCTTCCAAACACATTTCTTTGCATTCCTGATTCTCCAGTCATATGTGAGAGGCAGAAAGGAAGCACAACAGTGAAATTCCCAGTCTTTCAATTTTTTAAAAGGTAAGTAACTTATTAAAGCGTTTCAGTTTTCCAGTCCTCAGGTTCCAGAAAGGTGCATGTGGATTATGTTACTTCATGTGTGACAAAAAGTGTGGGTGCAATTGAGAAATTCTACTAGAACTCAGGGGGATGGAACGTAGGTGCAGCAGTTTGGATCTTTAATCCTAACCTCTTGCCCAATTACTGTATTGGGCTCCTTTGAGCATATCTTCATATCAAACTTATTGGCAGGCATTTGAAAAAGTTCAAGTTTTTATGTCATATCCTATAGGTCCTGTCTAGTGTTTCAAATGCACTCATTTGGGTGGAAACTGGCATGGTTACCCTAAAGATTATGGATTGCTGCTATCCTATATTGGTTCAAATTAGTGTCCAAGCCCACCAAGCTTGATATTGAGATACTCTATGACACCTTAATGGATCAAGGAAGTTGAGCTCAAATTGGGTTATTATGGGCTCTCTAAGTAGTTTATTATGCAGCAGGAATATAGTTCTGTTAAACCTTTTCTTAAACAAAGAATCCTGGATATTGAAAGACAGCACAATCTGTCTCAGATTAATTGCTGTCTTCCAGGTATAGAGATATTGAATCAAATATCACTGATGGCATACCTACATAATTTAGATAAAGCTGAGTATAGAAGAGCTTTTACTCTTATGAGAATAAATATGCTCCCTTCAGCGGTTACAGAGGGTATATACAAAAGGCATTCCTATGAAGAATATGTATGGAAATCGAGGGAACATGTTCTTTCTGAATGTAAACTTTACCAGAACTTTTGTTCTGTTCATTTAGTGCCTGTTTGCCTCCAATTCCTGGAGAGAAATATTAAATTTTATTTAGACAAACTTTTAGCCAAGAGGAATCAAGAAATTACTTTAATGGTGGCAACATTTGCTGTGTAGGCCATAAGATATAGTCAACAATTTTTAAATGGGAATGCCTAGTTTAATGTTATGCTTAAAATTTTATAAGGGCTGAATTATATATCCTATCTGTTTTAAAGACTTTGGTGATTATTTGATGGGTCTTTGACCGTATTAAATATTTGACTGATTGAGTGTTATAATGTTTGGCAGCCATTTCCTGGAGCCACATTGCAAAGTCCATTCTCAATATTATTCTACTTGCTGAGGGGAATTTGTTTGTTTTTTCACTCAGTGAAAGAAAGGAAAGGGTATACTCTACCTAGAATGACAGAAATTTGGGAAGGACCTTTCTAAGTGGACACACTCTTGCTTTCTCTGAGGATACTTTTTGAATAGCATTCAACAGATGTCCAGAGGAAGAAAAATTAATCAAATGGTTGTATAGCACAGTATGTAAGAGTGTGGGATATGAAGGAAGCCCCTTCCTCAAATCTTCTCTCACTGTGAAGTCACAGTATAGTATCAGTCTAGCCATTATATCTGAGCCTCACTCCCAATGCCCATCTGCAGTATGTTGAAACATGTCTAATTTAAAAATTGTTGAGAGAACATTTGTTCTTACTTTGAATGTGGTGGTAACGTATTAGGGCATATTATAATACTATTATTAAATTTGCATTCTCAGTAATCTTCATCAACTAAATGATTATGTACTTCATTATTTTATCAACCCCTCCCCAATCCAGTTCTCTGCTGTCTAGAATTCCATAAACTTATTTCAAAGGTCATAGGCCAACAGCCACCATAGTGTGGTGGTTAGTGCTTTGGGCAGGGCTTAAGTCCCCATTATCCCTTGAAGCTCACTTGATACAGAATATGTACATATAGAACTGTCTTATCCTGATAATACTGAGCTTATTATTATTATCTCCTCTCACCAGCAGCAGTTCCCCAGTATCAGGCAGAGTTGGCCCTATCCGAACACCTGAGTTCCTTCAACTGGAGATCCCCAGAATAAACTTGAATACAAAAACTTTGTTTCCCTCCCCTAGCCCTTCAGCCAGTCACTCTCACTCAGCTTAAATCTATTTCATATAGTTGCTTTGAGGATAAAACAGGAATGGGAAGAACTAAATATGTCAAACTGACCTCCTTGGAGAAAAGGCATAATAAAACATATCAGATAAACTGTGCTATATCATTTAAGCTTATTTTATTGGTCATAATGACCAGTATTGTATTTGTTATTAAATATTTGAAATCCTTCTTTTCCATAGACTAGAAATTATGTCAGCATGGTCACTGGTAATAGAACAACCGTAGCCCACTTCATCATCTTGGGCTTCCCAGCTCTGAAGAAACTTCAGCTTCTCCTCTTTTTTGGTGGGTTGGTGGTCTATATTTTGACCCTGTGTGGACACCTCATCATTATCACCATAGTACACATTGACCAACGTCTCCACACTCCAATGTACTTCTTCCTCAGCAACTTCTCCTTCCTAGAGATATGGTACACCTCTAATATTGTTCCCAAGATGCTAGAAGTCTTCCTAGGTAAAGACCAAACTATCACATACACTGGCTGCATTACCCAACTCTATTTTTTTATCACATTTGGTACAGCAGAATGTTTCATTCTGGCAATCATGGCATACGATCGCTACTTAGCCATATGCAACCCTCTGCGCTATCCAACTCTCATGAATAACAAAGTTTGCTTTCATTTGGCGGTGTGTGCATGGGTTGTTGCTTTCATAATTAACATTCCACCACTAATCTCACTATGTCGACTTCCATTTTGTGGGCCCAATGAAATTGATCATTTCTTTTGTGATGTACCCCCTTTATTGAAACTCTCTTGCATTCAACCCCATGAAGCCGAACTGTCCAATTTCATTGTGGCAACCAGTGTCATCGTCAGTTCCTTCCTCCTCATACTGGTATCTTACATTCTCATAATAATCACTGTTTTGAAAATCCCTTCCTCTTCTGGGCGTCAAAAAGCCTTCTCAACTTGTGGGTCCCATCTGGCTGTTGTGACTATTTTCTACAGCACCCTGATGTTCATGTATGTGCGTCCAACATCCGACTTCTCCGTGAACTCTGTGGACTTCAACAAAGTCATATCCATGTTCTACACTGTGATCACCCCCATGCTAAACCCAATCATTTACTGCTTGAGAAACAAGGAGGTCAAAGATGCTCTGCAGAAAGCAGTCTGGGGGAAGTGCATGTTGTCATCAAAATCAAGTGGCGTTTCAGGTGGGATAATGCATTAGAGATGCCAATGATAATACAGCAGAGGTAGAACAAAGTTTGAGTCCAGTGGCACGTTTAAGACCAACAAAGTTTTATTCTGGGTATAAGGATTTGTTTGCATACATATCCTGAAACAGAAGTCACCAACCATTCCACATGGGGTGAGGAGGGTGTTGGCAGGAAGGGCTAATTCCAATCAAGATGCATAAGTAACTGAGAGATAAATATATAGTGTTCAATGAACCCAAGTAAAAACCAGATTCTTTATACAAAAAACGTGACCTGAATGACCACGATGGGTTCCAAAGAGGTCACAATGGGTCCTCCTCTGGCTGGAAAGGCATATATAAATGACAGAGGAGCCATATTGTGAGCCTACTACTATGAAAAAGTCCAACTGCAAATAAATTCCCTTGGTGGTAATTTATCTTTCTTGCTGTGTTGAAGCTACTACCATCCTCTGGGAGAAGCAAGGCTCTCTTCATCTGAAATTGTAGTAACCAGGGGTGGTGTCAGGTTTTTTTGCACACTAGGCGAGGCTACTTTTTCCCACCCCCACCCCCCATGGGCCCACCAATTTTTAAGCCTAAATTTATTTTAGGAAGAATGAAAAACACAACATTTGAAATGGCTATTTTTTTTTTTTAATTGTGAGAAGAAGTAGCTTGGCTCTTCTGAAGTGGATTCTGAACAATATTCAGAAAAAGTGCAGATTGATGATATTTTCTTTTTACTCATATGCAAATGACTTCTTTGGATTATGGCCCACATCTATTTACTGACTATGTTTAATAGTAATCACAGATGTGGTGGCTTTGCAATGTAACAGAGAGATACTGGAGATGGATCCACGAGATGATGCAAGAGATATTGAGAACTAAAATACAATTTTTGCCAGAAATATCACTACTAAACATATTTCCAAGGGATTTTGATAAAGGTGATAGATATTTGATAGTACACCTATCTACGGCAGCAATAATATTATATGCAAAATATTGGAAACAAATGGAAGCACCAAAGAAGCAAGAATATGTGAATAAAATGTTGGAGACGGCTGAAAATGACAAATTGTCATCGTTGATGAGAGGGACAACAGACCCAACATTTCAAAAGACGTGGAAAAACTGTATGACTGGTACAACATAAATGCATAGTTTAAAGTAATGTAAATTTTGGTATTATTAATCTCATTTAGTTAATTAGAAACTATGGTAAAAAGATAAGAGTGTAAAGAAACTTAAGCAAACCCATAGAAAGTGATTTAAGAAAATTGTTAAATATGGTAATAGAGTTATACTGATCTCTTTGTAAGTGTTATGTTTGTAAGTGGATGTTTGTTATATGTTGTATGTATGTTGGTTTGTGTATAATATGAAAAGTAATAAAAGTGTACCTAACGGGTACTTAAAAAATAGTAATCACAGATCTGGAGCACAATATGAGTCAGATTAAGAATCCACAGCACAATATAATAAATATTGACCTTCTAAGCAGCAGCCACCTCCCACTCCAGGTATTTTAAATGAGTACCATTTTAAGCAGAGTTTGGTAGTGGTTAGTGTCTCAAGAGTAGAATTTGGGTTCAAATATTTACTCTAGCATGAAATTCACTGTGTGCCTTTGGGCTAGTGACATTCTCTCAGCCTAACTACCTCACCAGGTTGCTGTTGTGAAGATAAAATAAAGGAAGGGAGAATGATGTTATAAGCCATTTTGGGTCCCCATTTGGGAGAAAAGTAGGGCATAAGAATCTAAAATAAATTAACTAGCATTCACAACAGGTCATGGCCACCTGTCTTATATCTTGCTGATCTATGCTCTCTGCTTCTCAAGTAGAAAATAGCAACAATTATGTTTTCACCAGGAGACAACCAAAGCTGTTATCACTAAACTGAGCTCAGGAGGACTGGTATTCAGGTGTCTTCCTGACCTTTGAGAAGTGGGGTGCCAGGCTCAGAACCCCTGCACACAGGAGAGAAGCAAGCTGACTCAAGCAAGGTCTGCACCCTTTGAACACCTGAAACCCCAGCCCTAAGCCCAACTGCCTGCACTCAACCCTCTCGCTTCCCTCCTTAGAGATTTAAAGGGCCCTCCAGCTGATCCATGCCCTACTGAATCTGTGGGGGTCCCCTTAAATCCTGAAGAGATAAGGGACAGGGGTGGCTCCGCAGCTGCCAACAGCACACCTGAACTCCGAACAGCTCTTCGACAGGTAGCTGCTTAGAGATCCAATTCCTGTGCTCAGTGCAAAAAACCTTCTAGCACCTGAGGGGCCGAGTATGCAGAAGGACTTAAAGGGACCCTTCCAGTACCTCAGTGGAAAGAAGCCCTTCATGAGGGGGCTATTACAATTCAAATGAAGACTTCCAGGTCCTGGGGGAGGGGGGCCTCATGCTTGGAGATCAGATGTGAGGGGCACCAGTGCTGATGGCCATTAGGATTCAAAGGAAGCCTTTCCAGAGCCTGGGGGAATGGGGAAACCCCTCACACCTTATCTCTCAGCAGCAAAGCAGCTTGGAGATCAATCCTGAGGGGTGCTGCGGGCCAGGAGGATTTAAAGGCAGCCTTCAAGGTCCTTGCACAAAATCTCCAGCAGCAGAGGCACTTGGAAATCAATGGTATGGGGCGAGGCTGGACAGGAGAAAGGGACGCTTCCTGTGCCCCTGCTGATTTCAGAGATCAAGTGCGAGGGGCACAGTAGGCCATTAGGAGTTAAAGGGAGCCTTCCAGGGCATGGGGGGGAACCCTCACACCTGATCATTAGGAGTTCAAGGGAGATAGCGTTGCTGGCCATTAGGAGTTAAAGGGAGCCATGGGCTGAGGCCAGGAGGAGGGCTCATCCAAAGTTTGCATTCCACACTTTTTGTGGTTGTTCTGCTGCACCAGGCACCACTTTTCCAGATCCTCCCCCCTCCCCAGAGCTGGGAATGGCAGGGAAGAGCCCGTTCTTCTGTGACCAGATCTCGGCCAGGGCCAACGGATCACACCTCCCTCCCTCTCTCTCTCTTTCAGCTGCCTAACTCTGCCTTATGGAAGAACCGGCCCTGGTAGTAATGCCAAAAAGGCCTTCAAAGTTATCTGTTTAATTTTTAAGATATAATATCATCAGAGAGGAACAATGATATTCTTCCAAGCCTTAACATATAATGATGCTAATCAAAAGAACAGATTCTTCATCAAGTTTAATTGTTTTGTAGTAGACATGAGCAAACAAGAAGGGGGGGAAATTCAAAGCATCCCCCTCCCCTCTTAACTTACAATTTGCCAACTTTTGAATTTGTGGTCATTGTTCATTGTATTTTAAATACAGTAAAACATTCATTCATTCATTCATTCATTCATTCATTCATTTAACTTTTATCCCGCCCTCACGCCAAGGCTTACATAAAACCAGTAAAACCAGTATACATTCCAATACAAAACATAATTTCATTTTGATATAAGTACAATTTAAAACCATTTGTATTTCATTGGTGGCACAGGATGACAAAGTGCATTCAAAGCATCTTTCATGATGCAGCCACTTTTAGATTAATTCAACTGGCCAAATGGCACAGGTCCAGACAATATGGTGCTGATCCTACTGGAATGCCTGTTGGAAAAACTCTGTTTTCATGGCCCTGTGGAACTGCTGAAGGTCCCACAGAGTCCTGATCTCACCAGGGAGCTCATTCCAGTGTGCCAGTGCTGCCAGGGAGAATGCCCTGGTCCCGGTCAAAGTCAACCTGACATCCTTAGGAACAGGGAGGGCCAGGCGGTTTTGTGTTCCTAATCGCAGTGCTCTCTAGGGAGCATGTGGGGAAAGGCAGTTCCTCAGCTAGACAGGCCCCTGATCATATACAGCTTTAAATGTCAAAACCAGCTGCTTGAAGTGAATCCGGAATGCTATTGGCAGCCAGTACAGAGACTTTAGCACAGGCTGGAAGTGCTCCCACATAAGAAGGCCCAGCAACAGACTGGCCACTGCATTCTTAAACACTCCTGTTTTCCAACAGGAATAATGTCTTAATTTGTAGAACTTTCCAGAAGAATTCAAGTCCAATTCCCATCCTTCATGGACTGGGAGTTGCCTTTGCCTACTCAGCAGAGTTGAGCTAAGTGTGACATACAAATACAATGAAGGGCAGAAAATTGGAAACCACTTTCTCCCCATTGGGGAGAAAAGTGGTGTGTAAATGAAGTAACTTAAATAAAATGAAATACATTGTATGGTGGTTAAGTCTGAGAGATTGTGATGAGTCTAAAGTCACTCAGCAGGCTTTAATGGACAGAGTGAGGATCCAAACCAGGCTGTCTCAGGTTCTCATCTGATACTCTATACTACTATAGTACAATGACCCTGAAAAAGAAAGTAAGAAGCAACATCTACAAGACAGCTGTGGTTTCATGAAGTTTTAAAATAGGCAGGTGTTCCATGCAAAACTGCATAGAGAAATACATCTTCATTATTAGACTATTTAACAGTCACAAGCAAACTGTTGCTTAGAATGGTTTTATTGAAATAATAATAAAAATATTCACAATTTTTGTGAACAAAAATACTACAGCAAGCAGGCATGGACTTAAGCAAGCAACAACTTGATGGGTTGGATCCAGATATTTGGATTTCTTGAACTGAGTGGAAAATTAACCCATGAACTCCCTGACTCAATGACACAAGCAGCATTTTTTTTTTAAAAGCCTGCTTTTCTTTGCAATCCATCCCAACGGATCCCAACAGTCTCTTCCAACTCTGCAGTTCTGTGATTTCATTTGAATTACTTTATATAATAATATTATCTTTTAACAATTCCATGCCACTGAGAGGGTGCTTTTCTAAAAAATTAGGTCCATAGGTCATCAAACAAATAAATGAGATAATGTATATGGTCAAAGCAGATGATGTGATGAAAAGAAAATTGTGGTGACAGTTACGGCCACTGCAGAGGAATGAAGGCTGAACAAATAGTGAGTGGCCCAAGATCACCAAGAGATGCAAGACTGATTGGACCTTTATATGGACTGGATCTTCCTAATCATAGGGTGGCCATTGCACCACTTTGCCTTTGTTGCCTTCTGCATATACAAAGGAGGTGCTCTACTACTGAGTTACAGGACTTCCCCCAATGGCACACTCACTTACCTCCACTAAACCAGTGATATCATGGGCTGGATCCAGCCAGCTTTTTTTTTGCTCAGTCCTGACACATTCTCCTCCTTATTACAGTCCACACTTCATGTGGCTTTTTGGTAGGGTTGCTAACTCTGGGTTTGGGGTAGAGCCTGGTGAGTGTGGGATTTAGGGAGGGGAAGGACCTAAACAAAGTATCACGCCATAGATTTCATCCTCCAGAGTAACCCTATTCTGAAGGGAGCTGATCTCTGTGATCTTAAGATCTCAAGGCCCCACCTGAAGGCTGGCAGCCCTGCTTTTTGGCAACCGTACTGGTTGGACCTGACTCAGTGTGTGATTAGGGACCTCCTCAACCAGGCATGCTTTCATGACATCCCAATTTGTGGAATTCCTTGCTCCTTTTTGGCCAGAAAAAAAATTACAACATGGAATCTGCACAACTAAAAAGTTACGCATAGGAATATCTGCTCCCCCTCCCTCACAAAGGTTTTTCCAACCTAATTATCGGAGTCAGGGGAGATCTTATTAGAGTATCGGTCCTCTGTGGAAACCAAAGCTCCCAGTGAGAATTGAGATGGGAAGTGGAAGGGATTATATTTCCCACCATTCTGTCACTTTGGTAGAGGTGCAGGAAGCTCCATCATGTGCTTCACAACATTCTCTGAAACAACACCTTGAGTCACAGCTCTCAGTGACACAGCTGCAGATCCACATAACCTGCTTTTATGTCCTAAAGCGATACCATTGCTTCCAAACACATTTCTTTGCATTCCTGGTTCTCCAGTCATATGTGAGAGGCAAAAAGGAAGCACAACAGTGAAATTTCCAGTCATTCAAAATTTTAAAAAGGTAAGTAACTTATTAAAGTATTTCATGAAACGTTATTGTTTGGTTGCCATTTTCCTGGAGCCATATTACAAAGTCCATTTTCAATATTATTCCTACTTACTGAAGGGAATTTGGTTGTTTTTCTTTCATTCAGTGAAAGAAAGGAAAGATTATAATCTAACTAAAACGGCAGAAATTTAAGATTATCCTGTCTAGGTGAAGACATTTTTACTTTCTCTGAGGATCCTTTCTGACTAGCAATCAACAGACTGCAAATGGGCATTGGGAAGGACTGACAATCAACAGATGTCCAGAGGAAGGAAAATTAGTCAAATGGTTATAGCATAGTAAGTAAGAGTGTGGGATACGAAGGAAGCCCCTGCCTCAAATCTTCTCTCACTGTGAACTCACAGTATGGTTTCAGTCTAGCTGTTATTTCTGAGCCTCACTCCCAATGCAGTATGTTGAAACATGTCTAATTTAAATATGTATTATAAAGGATTAGTGAGAGAAAATTTGGTCTTACTTTGAACGTGGTAGTCACGTATCAATGCGTACTGTAATATTATTATTAAATTTGCATTCTTAATAATCCTCATTGACTAAATGATTATGTACTTCATTTCTTTTATCATTTTCCCTTCTTTGCCCCCCAAGCCGGAATAACGAGGCAGACAACAATATTGGGTACTAACGGGCCACTTTATTAATTATTACAACATAACGGCAAAAACAGGAAGGAGACAGATGCGGCATGGCAAGGCTACTAAACCTGAATGGCCTAGTGGTTCTCCCAAATTATTTAGTTTAAGCCTGAATTTGCAATTAGTACCTCATGATCTGAGCCACAGTCAGCTCCAGGTCTTGTTTGTACTGACTGTATAGAGTTTCTCCATCTTTGACTGCAAATTATATAAGCAATCTGATTTTGTTGTTGCCCATCAGATGTCCATGTGTAAAGTTGCCTCTTAGGTTGTTGGAAGAGGGTGCTTGCTATGACCAGTTCATTCTCTTGACAAAATTCTGTTAGCCTTTGACTGGCTTCATTTTGTTCTCCAAGGTTAAACCTGTACATTATTCTGATTAACTTTTGACTTCCTGCTTTAGCATTCCAGTCTCCTATGATAATAAGGACATCTTTTTTTGGTGTTAGGCCGAGTGCCGAAGAATAGATTCTTTTGAACTATGGTGCTGGAGGAGACTCTTGAGAGTCCCTTGGACTGCAAGAAGATCAAATCAGTCAATCCTAAAAGAAATCAACCCTGACTGTTCCCTGGAAGGCCAGATAATGAAACTGAAGCTCAAATACTTTGGCCACCAAATGAGAAGGGAGCACTCACTGGAGAAGACCCTGATGCTGGGAAAGATTGAAGGCCAAAGAAGACGGGGACGGCAAAGGATGAGATGGTTAGACAGTGTCATAGATGCAGCGAACATGAAACTGAGCCAACTTCAGAGGACGGCGGAAGACAGGAAGGCCTGGCGGGATCTGGTCCATGGGGTCCCGTAGAGTCGGACTCGACTGTGCAACTGAACAACAACAAATACTTCTTCAGATACCCTGAAACAGAAGTCACCAACAATAACACATAGGTAGAGGGTGGGGAGGGTTTTGACAGGAAGGGCTTATTCCAGTCAAGATGCATAAATTACTAAGATTGGATGAGAGGAATTGGCAAGACCTGTTAATAGCCCTTCAGTTTACTGCATAGGGCAAACAGGTCAAACCCCACATCAAAGGATAAATGGACACAAATCTGATATTGAGAATCACAAAGCTGAGAGACATATAGAACACTTCAAACTTCCAGGGCATTCTAAGGGGGACCTCAAATTAACTTTTTTATTGCAAAGGAATTTCAGAAACAGACTAGAATGGGAAGTTGCTGAGTTACAAGTTACTACCACACACAGGACAATGGAAGCCTGAAGTCTTAACAGAGATATTTGTTTCTTATCTCACTTCACATGCTAATGTCATTCAGTCCTCGCATCTGTTTGTGAACTCTTGTATTATGTTGTATGCTAATTTACTGCTCTTCACAGGTCTTACCAATTGCTTTCATCCAGTCTTGGCTGTATTTATCACTCAGTTACTTATGGATCTTGTCTGGAATTAGCCCCTCTTGGCAACACCCTCCCTACCCTCTACATATGTGTAATGATTGGTAACTTCTGTTGCAGTGAATCTGAAGAAGTGTGCATGCACACAAATGCTTATACCCAGAATAAAATTTTGTTGGTCTTAAAGGTGCCACTGGACTAAAACGTTGTTCTGCTGCTTCACACCAACACAGCTACCTACCTGAATCTAGTTTCATGGAGAGCAGAGGTAGCATAATTCTGGATTTTCCTACATGCATCTCTGCCAAATCTTCCCAGATAATTTTCTCTTTCTGTCACTCTTTATTGCAATGGATCTTTCGTTGTCATCTTATATCAGCTAACTATGAGTAGTTTTTGTATGGACTTCTAGATATTGTAAAATTGAAAAACTCTTAATTAAAATTATATTCAAATTTTCTCCAAACTTCTTTTTCAGTTTGAGATTCCATAGTACAGGCTTTCAAAGCATGCCCTGTATTATTGTTGTTTCTCTCTGTTTGCTTGCCTGTTTAATGGTGAATATTGTATATTTCAATCTGAAAAGCACTTATTGGTACGGTATAGAGTAGATAAAGGGGACTTCATTCAGATAACAGTCATACAATCCTAAACAGATCTATACCATGCTACAGAGGTGTCAAACTCATTTTTTTACAAGGGCTGGATCTGACATAAATTTCTCTTTATTGGGCTGGGCCATGTGTGCCATAAAATGTAATGCCAGGTACCAGAGATAGAAACTGTATAAAGGACAGCAGCTGGTATGCTCCAAGTTGGTGTGTCCTCACTGCAAGGCCTCCTGGGGTGGGAGGGGTATGCAGAGGAAAACCCACAGAGGCGGTCTGGAGAGGCAGCAGTGCCATACTGGACAGATGCTCCCACAATGTTTGACTGTTGCAGTAGAGGTTGTTCTGCTTTGCTAAAGCTGTAATGGAGTGGCTCTGCCCTCCCCCAGCACTCCCTCCCTTGCATCAGTTGCTCGCGGGCCTCATAAGAGCCCTGGATGGGCCTGATCCCGCCCCTGGGCCTTATATTTGACACCCCTCCCATACTGTGTGAATGGGTTTAGAAGGGTGTGACTTTGTTTGGGACTGCATGGTTAGGGTGGCTCCACGCGAGTCAAATGAAGCACAATTATCATTATTTGTACATAAAACTTTAAAAGGGTTCTAGATGACATGGAGATCAATCTGGTATGCTCCCATTGTTTACTCCTTACCATATATGTATCTTTGCCTTTTGTATAAAATACTTGTGCAATCTTTATGTATCTAGATTTATCTTTTATTTATTTATTTCCTGTTTGGTGTAGTGGTTAAGAGCAGCAGACTCTAATCTGTAGAACTGAGTTTGGTTCCCCACTCCTCCACATGCAGCCAGCTAGTTGACCTTGGATCAGTCACAATTCTCTCAGTGCTGTTCTCTCGATGTTCTCTCAATAAATGTTGCCCAATTCATCTCTTGATTGCTGTCTCTGTCACACATCGATCCATCATTTGCTCGCGGGCCTCATAAGAGCCCTGGACAGGCCTGATCTGGCCCCCAGGCCTTATGTTTGACACCCCTCCCATACTGTGTGAATGGGTTTAGAAGGGTGTGACTTTGTTTGGGACTGCATGGTTAGGGTGGCTCCACGCGAGTCAAATGAAGCACAATTATCATTATTTGTACATAAAACTTTAAAAGGGTTCTAGATGACATGGAGATCAATCTGGTATGCTCCCATTGTTTACTTCTTACCATATATGTATTTTTTCCCTTTTGTATAAAATACTTGTGCAATCTTTATGTATCTAGATTTATCTTTTATTTATTTATTTCCTGTTTGGTGTAGTGGTTAAGAGCAGCAGACTCTAATCTGTAGAACTGGGTTTGATTCCCCACTCCTCCATATGCAGCCAGCTAGTTGACCTTGGATCAGTCACAATTCTCTCAGTGCTGTTCTCTCGATGTTCTCTCAATAAATGTTGCCCAATTCATCTCTTGATTGCTGTCTCTGTCACACATCGATCCTAAACATGCATGCCCCATGATCTTCTGCATGGCTTTTATGGTGGCTAGAGCTCTCCTCTCTCTTTCACCAGCAGAAAAGCTGGATCCAACCCTGTGTGTTTGCATTGCATGCCCAATACTCAGTGTCCAGAGAGATCTACCTGGGCAGGACTTTTAAATATTATTGTCTTGTTTCAACATATCCAGTGGTAGAAAAATTATAGTAATGGAGTGGTGTCTAATCAGCATAGCTCACAGCACAATAAACCTGTTAAACTTCAAAATGTCACAATTCTTGTTTTAATTATAAGGACAAAAAATGTATTCTTTTCCAAGTATTTGTATTATTTTTTTCCATTTACTGTTGATGTAATTTTTTTCTTCAATTGCAAATTACTGTGAGTCCCTTGATTATCCTGAAACTGGTGGCCAATTTAAGGGCTCTGATGAGTTGTGCCTGCCACAGACAACCTTTCCTTTCATGGCAAATAGCATTGGTGGTCATAACCCAGTCTAGGATCTCCACAGTCCCTTCGTTTTTGCCACCGCAGCACCCATCAATCATCATGCTGAACTTGGTGATCAGTTGTCAAATGTAGACCTTTATTTTCTAATGAGTTGTACCTTCCAGAAACACCCATAGCTTCAAATGGAAACACTGTGGCTGAGGACAGACTGGCAGTATGAAGCACAAGGGAGGTGGGGCAAAAAGACCTGGACCAAGTTGTGCTGGGGATTCCCGGTTGCACTGCACCTACTGATGTGGGAGCATACCGGAGAGGAGGCGCAAGGGAGCGTTTGCACTGTTGGCTTGCCCCTGGTGGAGGCACAGCTGTAAGCGGCTTTTTTTCCACTCTGGCAACATGCGCCGGGAGCTCTGCAACTTACCTGGCTGCTTCTTGCTCTGACTGAGGGCTGCTGGGAGCAGGGAGTGGGGCTTGTTGCATGTGCCTGCCCCCTGGGCTCTTTGCTGCCAGAGCTCCACTCCTGTGTGCTCCTGCAAGAAATGACCCCTGGTAGTGAATCATCATAGGTCGGGTTGAGTACGGCTGGGGAATGCCTGACAGCTGTGGCTGTGTGAACTGTCCCCTTTAATCTGTTTGTGAAACATGCCTATATCGGGCCAAACTGCCAGTCTGAACTCAGCCTGTGTGTCTGTGTGGACTGGAGATTATGTGGGTTAGGATTTTCCAGTTCCCTTCCAGTATGGCACTACAGCTCCCATTATCATCCTGAAATGGAGGTCCAAATTTGAGTCTCCTAGCTTCATTCTCTGAGGTGTCATGCATGCCACAGATGGATGGACGGATGAACAGAGCGAAAGATGGATCCTTTTTATTATAATAGATACAATTTCCTGTTTCTTCATGACAAATTCTCCCCACTAAATGAATGCTGGTTTCTCATTAATTGCACACAAAGAGCATAAAATGGTTTGCCCTGACCTGGATGGCCCAGTTTAGCCCAATTTCATCAGATCTTGGAAGCTAAGCAGGGTTGGCCCTGGTTACTATTTGGATGGAAGAACACCAAGGAATTCCAGGTTTGCTACGCAAAGGAAAGCAATGTCAAACCTCCTCTTGCCTTGAAAACCCTACAGAGCCACTATAACTCAGCTATGACTTGACAGGACTTCACACACACACAGAGGTATTAAAATGCTATAAAAATCAGTTGGAAATAACAGTAATGAAAATGGATCAAAACACATAAACACAGATCAAGTGAAAAGGGGAATATTATAACATCCCTAGAGAGAAATAAAAAGTTAGTTTGACAGTGGAAAAGTTCACAGAGTTTTCAGTGAGGTGAGGCTCACCCTATATTATGGTATCTGGTCAATTCAACAATTCCAAGGACAGATAACAGGTTCTCACTGTATCATCTGGTTACTGTGCCAAAAGTCAATGAATCATTTTTGGCAAAATCAAGTTCAAACTTCCACCACTATTCTAACAATTTAGAGCAAACAGTGTATAGTCTTTACTTGCTTCCAAATATTTTCCCAAGAGCCCTTTTCACTTCCTTATTTTTCAGGCTATAGATAATCGGGTTCAACATGGGAGTCAAAATACTGTACTGGATGGAGAAGATCTCATCCAGTGTCATGGAAGAGACTTTGCTGGGTTTCATATACTGTGTCATTCCTGTCATATATAGCAAGCCAACCACAATAAGGTGGGAGCTGCAGGTAGAGAAGGCTTTGCTCCTGCCCTCTGCAGAGCGGATCTTTAGGATGGTAGAGATTATGCGAATATAGGAGACCAGAGTTGGTAGGAAGGATCCAAGCCCAAAAATTGCAACAGAAGAAAAAAGAATCACATTATTCATAAAAGTGTCAGAACAAGATGATTTTAGTAGTGGTGGAAGTTCACAGCTAAAGTGGCTGATTTCACGGAAGCCACAAAACTGTACATTTAATGTTGGCACTGTGTTGATAATTGCAAAAAGAACACCCATTATCCATGCACCCATCACCAAGTAAGTGCATATGGTTTTGTTCATGATCACAACGTAGTGCAGTGGGTGACACACAGCAGTGTATCTGTCATAAGCCATTGCTGAAAGAATGAAAACATCTGCGACACTCAACAGAAGGCTGAAAAACATTTGTGTAAGGCAGCCTACAAAGGATATCGTCTTCTGTTTTGTCAGAAGATCCATCAACATTTTAGGGACAATGTCCGTAGAATAACAGATGTCAACAAAAGACAGGTGAGACAGAAAAAAATACATTGGTGTATAAAGTGATGGGTCCATTCTTATAACCAGAATGATGGTTAAGTTGCCTGATAATGTGATTAGGTAAATGGTGGAGAACACAAAAAATAAGAAAATCTGCAGCTGAGGGTTCTTGGAAAGTCCCAAGAAAATAAACTCCGAGGCACTGGTTTGGTTCTCCATTTGTTTTTAGCTACCTGTAAAAGAAAAAGGGCATCTTCATTGTTTTCCATTGCATTTGATTGGACTTTAATATAACATCAGCACCCTGCAGGACCTTGCTCAGTTCTACAGGGCATGCAAAGCAGAGATGTCCCACGAGGCCTACAGTTGAGGACAGCAACAGTTCCTTACTATGGCTTTCACCTGGCCTTACCAACCACAGCATGTGATCCATCCTACAGAGGGAGTAAAATTATATGTATGCCATCTATTATCTGGATTAATTATATGCTTTATCTGTTTTAACAATGTATTATTGTCTATTTATTTTTTTAATTGTTCATGTTTAATTTATAATGTACACCACCCTGAGCCCTCCATGGGAGGGTGGTTTATAAATCTGATAATGATAATGATGGTGGTGGTGATGTACATGTCAAAGCACCATAACTACATATATTATTAATTCATGGAACAACAGACATACATACACTTATCCCTAATCTATGCATGCTATTCTGTTTTAGAGAAAAGAAGCACCATATGCAGTACATGAAGTCACATTGACCTTTGACTCATAGAAATTAAAGTTTATGTTAAAAGAAACAGAAATTTAAGACAAGTGCAACTTGTGAAACAGGGTGAGATCAGCCAGCCTTTTGGAGGAAGGAAGGGAGGTTTCCATTTGACCACCCCGAAAAGGAACATCGAACCTGCAAGGACAAAAGCCATGTGAGATGGCAACTGTAGTAAGGAGAGGAGTTGGGTGAGACAGAGTGAAAATCCTAGATCTCACCCATACTATTGTAGTAGTTTGCCAATAGAGCTCACAGGAGGTCTGAGATTCCTTAGAAGTTTAAAAAGTGATCCCCAAAGAGATAAATAATGGGGGACAAACTGTTCTGGAAGATTCGCTGACCACCATTACTTGTTTTCCCTTGTAATGCATCCTGTATGGACACAGTGTCCCCCAAAATCTTTTGTAATATTCAGGGATGATGTATGAGCAATGTTGGGGTTAAGACCATCAGAACATAAGAGAAGCCATGTTTGATCAGGGCAGTGGCCCATCCAGCCCAACGGTCCATGTCACACAGTGGTCAAAACCCAGGTGCCATCAGGAGGCCCAGCAGCAGGGACAGAACTCCAAAAGCCCTCCCAGTCTTGCCCCCAAGCACCAAGAATACAGAGTATCACTGCCCCAGACAGTGTTCTATCTATATCTTGTGGCTAATAGCCACTGATGGACCCCTGCTCCATTTGTTTATCCAATCCCCTCTTGAATCTGTCTATGCTTGTGCTGCCACCACTTCCTGTAACAGTGAATTCCATGTGTTAATTACTCTTTGAGTGAAGAATTACTTCCCTTTTATCTGCATCAAGCCTACTGCTCATCAATGTCATTGAGTGCCCACAAGTTCTTGTATTATAAGAAAGGAAGAAAAGTGCTTCTTTCTCTACCTTCTCTTTCCCATGTATAATTTTATGAACCTCTGTCATGTCACCCTTTGGCTGTCATTTCTGCAAGCTAAAAAGCCCTAACCTCTTTAACCTTTCTTCATAAGGAAGGAGTTCCACCCCTTAATCATTCTTGTTGCCCTTTTCTGCACCTTCTCAAATTCTATAACATCTATGTTGAGGTGCAGTTGTCAGAACATTTGTCAGAACAGTATTCCAAATAAGGCTGCACCATTGATTTATACAGGGTCATTATGATACTGGCTGATTTGTTTTCAATCCCCTTCCTAATAATCCCCAGCATTGCATTTGCCTTTCTATTGCAGTTGCATTCTGAGTCAACATCGTCAGTAAGTTAACTACCACGACTCCGCAAGATCTCTTTCCAGGTCAGTTACTACCGATTTGAACCCCATCAATGTATATTTATAGTTAGGATCTTTTGCTCCAATGTGCATTACTTTGCACTTGCTCACATTGAACTTCATTTTCCAAGTTGATGCCTACTTGCCCAGCCTCAATAGATCCCTCTGGGCAACAGATACCTTGCCCAGCCTCAACAGATCCCTTCACTGCTTACTTCCAACTCCAAAACATTAATGAAGAAGTTAAAAAGCACCAGCCCTAGTACCAAGCCCTGCAGTATCCCACTACTTACTACCTTTAAAACTGCCCGTTTATACTCACTCTCTGTTTTCCATTAATTAACCAGTTTTTAATGCACAAGAGGACTTATCCTCTTATTCCATGACTACTGGGGTTACTTAGGAGCCTTTGATGAGGAACTTTATCATAAGCTTTCTGGAGGTCTAGGTAAAAACCATCTACTGAATCACCCTTGTCCTCATGTTTGTTCACCCCCTCAAAGCCTAATATCTGACATTAAAAGGTTGTATGATATGTATGATATGTTTGGTAGTTGGTTGATTTAAATTTGGTGTTATGACCCACTTCTCTAATGCAACATAATTGAGAAGTATTTGTGTATGGTGTTCTGTGCATCTTATATGTTCAATATCTTATTTATCACATGGTTATACAATAAAAAATAACTCTAAAAGGTTAGTGGGACAAGATTGTCCTTTCCAGAACCCATGCTGTTTCTTCCTCAATAGCTTTTGTTCATCAATGTGCTTACTGATTCTGTCTTGGATAATTGATTTCACCAACTTACCTAGTATTGACATTAGACTGACTGGCCTGTAATTTGCCAGATCTCTTTGGAACCTTTTTAAAAGATGGGGGTTACATTATCTACCTTCCAGTCCTTGGGAATGGAGGCAGATTTTAGTGATAGATTGCATATTTTTATCAGGAGGTTCACAAGTTCACTTTGTGTTCTTTCAAAACTCTAGGATGTATGCCATCTGGGCCTGGTGATTTGTCATTTTTAAAAATCTGTCCATCAGTTGTAAGATGTCCTCTCTCGTCACCTCAATCTGACTCATGTCTTCTGACAACCCTTTTTGAAATGTATGGTTTTGGAGTGGGCAAGCACCTCCCATCTTCTACAACTTCTCTGCCATTTCCCTTTCATCCTTTAGTAATCCTTTCACCCCTTAGTCATCCAAGGGCCCCACTGCCTCCCTGGCTGGTTTTCTACTTGTATTTGAAATAAAAGTATCATTGGTCTTTATGTTTTTTCCCATATGCTCCTCATAGTACTTTTTGCCTGTCTGAGTACCAACTTGCCTTTTATTTGCCAAAGCCTGTGCTCCCTTTTATTTACCTCACTTGGACTAGCCTTCCACTACACAAAGGAATCCTCCTTATCTTTTATCACTTCCATTACTTTGCTTCTTAACCATGCAGGCCTTTTGTTAATCGTGCAGCCCTTTTAAAAATGTCCATTCATGCCTTTCCTAACTTGTGGTATACATTTCATCTGAGCTTCCGGGACCATACTTTTAAATAGACTCCAAGTTTCCTGAAGGGATTTGACCCTCCTTACCTTTCCTTTCAGTTTCTTATGCACAAGGCCCCTTCTAAAGTTAAATGTGATTGTGCTGGTATTTTGGGGGCAATTCCCTATTTACATTAAAGCTAAACTTAATAGTATTATGGTCACTGTTCCCAATCAGTGCTATCATGTTTACATCTCTCACTAGGTCTTGAGTATTTCTAAGGACCAAGTCCGGGATTGCCTCCCCCTGGTAGGTTCTGTGACCATCCACTCCATGGCAGAGTCATTGAGAGTATCTAAAAACCTAATCACTTTCTCCTGACATAAACACATATTGACCCAATCAATGTGCTGAGGGGTTGTTCAGCAGATTAGTCAATGTGTCATGTGTCCTTTGAGATGGAACAGGAACACCATTTTACTGTTGTGTACAGTTAAACCTAGTGAGCTGCAGATGTCTCCCATAAACTAACCCTGCTTACAAATTTATATTTGTTCAGGAACTTGTAATTGTGGTAGTGGCCACTAGATATGAATATTTTTTTTTAAAAAAGATGGATGAACTCACCCGATATGGTCACAAGCAGTGGGATAAAATAACACATCTTCTACAATGAACATTTAAGACATAAGTAGGAAAACCAGACCCTGACTCTAATCCTGATAGAATCCATGAGTTCTTTCAAATATTAATGACCTGATGGAATGCATAGTGATTATATGTTCTCTGTTTTGTGTAAACACTGTTCCCCAGTTAAGCAAGGGAAAATTGATTCTCAAAGGGAATGGTTATTTCTTCATATCTTTCTTTAGCAAATAATCAACATATTACAATCAGCAGGTGTTATTACAACTATATCACAATTGTGCCAGTGGAAAGTTAGGTTAGCAATGCAAAAATTGGCAAGCACCTACCATAGGGCACATTTGCTTGCCCAATTTTGGTTTTCTCACCCAAAATCTCAGACATTTTTTTTTGCCAGCACACATCTGACAAAGATGAGTAACTGAAATGGATGGATCACTGAATTCCAAGAGTTTGCAGGTGTGTTATGACCTGTGATCTAAATTCATGAGAGATCTCAGTTTGTGGCATAAATAATCACTGATAATATAAATGATATGAATGGTTGTAAGTCACTACATAATGTATTTATGGAAAATAGTTTGGTAATTCTGTCCAAAGACAGTAGTAACCATAACCTTCAAGTTAGTGGTCCAATGTGGTGTGGCACCTAGAATTCTGTATTAGTGCTCAGGACAACTGGGTTAAAATCCCCATTTTCCATGAAGTTTTATCTGTGATCTTAAACCTGTCACTTTCACTCAGCCTAAAAAACCTCATAGGGGTGTTGTGTGCATAAAATAGTGGAGGAAAAAACAATGTATGCCATTCTGAGCTTTTAGGAGAAAGGTGCAGGATAAACAGGTGGTAACCAAATAAAATAGTCTATATAATATACCACACTGGTCTCAAAACTAGGTTGCCATGTTTGGAAATTGAATGCTGGATTAGACAAACTTTGATATGATTCATCATGAGAATTCTTACATTTCCATGTTCATGTGTTTATGATGCTACATTCATCAACATACTTATTTAGTGGCACAGGGTGCATTTTTCTCAGTTTGCATTTTAGGACAAGGCTGTACCCTAATCCTTCACATATGGTCAGGGGTCGTTTCGTAGAAAAGAGCTAGGGGAACTCATTAGCATAACTCATTAGCATATGCCACACCCCCTGCCATCACCGGAAGTGTGTCATAAGGCCACACCCACCACTCAGTTAGTCTTAGTCTTAAAGGTTAGTCTTAAAGGTGCTATTTGTTAGTCTTAAAGGTGCTATTTGAACTCTTGGACTATTTTGCAGCAACAGACTAACACAGCTACCTCGGGGAAGCTCCTGGATAGGGCTGGGAGTCCTTGCGGAGGCCACATGGAGTGGCCTCGGCCAGGCAGAGGGGGGGGGACGCCAACTTACCCTCCTGCTTCTTCCTCCTTTTGCAACAGAATGAGGCTGGAAGCAGGGGGTGGCCGGAAGAAGGGGGCGGGGCTTCACCATGTGCCCACTCCACCTCCGGTGCCCTGATCCGAGCCCTGGCGAGGAAGCCCTGTGAAGGGCCCCCACCCCCCACCCCGAACGGTCCCAGCGGCCCGGCGGTGGACCTGCAAGGCCAGCAGGAGTGCGAGCAAGCCCCGCCAAGGGCCTCCCTGGCCCCAAGTAGGCAGGGGTGGGGAGAGGCGGGGAGGAAGAAACTTACTCTCCCTCTTCTCCTGCCTCCTCCTGGCTGAATGAGGGCCAGAAGCGGGGCGGCCGGAAGCAGGGGGTGGGGCTTCATCATGTGCCCCGCCCCCACACCTCACCTGGGGGAATGGTGATCCCCCGCAATTCCCCCCGAATCAACCTCTGCATATGGTGCTAGTTTCCCACTTACAGGGAATTGTTAACACAAATAATGTCAAAATATGATTTATAGTTCCTCCCCTGCAGTCTGAAGTGTTGCCATCTTGACAACTCCCAAAACTGAGTGGGTAATGGAGACATTTTGCCCCTAGAATATTTGCACCTATGGACTTTCTTCAGTAGTGATTAATGATGGAGGGTTGCCAGTGGTATGCCTGCCTACTGCGCTTCAGAGGACTCCCTTAAAGAGTTTCTGGGAGAGCCAATTCAGTGGCATGCCCAGCTTGGGGGCTGTCAGCAGGGCTCTCAACACCAGGTGGCAAGGGAACTACACAGTAGCCAGTGGCCACGCTGTTCCCTAGTCTTTGCCACTCCTTGGTAGCGCCCCAGCAGGCGAGCTGTGTGTGCAGCGTTCATTGGATGACAGGTGGGTCACCTGATTCTGGATCCATCTCTGTATTACACCAATGCTCCTATGGTATAATCAATAAAAATCTGTTTCTTCAAATCACGGTGTCTGTTTCAGTTCTTCACCTGCACTCCCTCCATGCCCCTGGGCCCACAAATATGGACATTACAAAACCCCAAGAATGTCCCTGTTGAGTGTCCCTGTTTTTAACTGTGAAGTGAAAGGCATGATGAAATGGCACATTATCTCACAGGAACCTCAGAAGGTAAATGTTTAATTTACTTTTTGATAATTCTCAGAGGTTAACTTACAACTGCTTTCACAAATTGCAGATCAAGTTTGTCAAGCTGTCCTCCAATAGAAAAGAGTAAGAGTCCAGTAGCACCTTGAAGCCCAACAAAATTTGTGGTAGAGTATGAGCTTTTGTGAATCACTGCTCACTTCTTCAGATACCAGTGACTCACAAAAGCTCATATCCTACCAAAAATCTTGTTAGTCTTTAGAGAAAGCAAAGTTGACTGGAAATATTCCAGGAATTTCTGGGAAAGACAGAGGTGGATAGCTTTCCTGGGTGAAGAGCAAATTTCATTAAAATAAGGCCTAAAGAAATCTGCACCAAAAACAATGGTACAAAAAATTGGGTCATTTAATGATAATTCAGCTTACATCTTCATTGAATACCATACTGGAGAAGGTTACTGACTAGCCTGGAGAAAAAAATGCTCTGTCCCTTTAAAAGAGATTTTGCTGCTTCCTTTTATTTCCTACTGCTGTGTCCCAGTGTTCCCTGTGCTCTCCCCACCCTCCTCCCTTCCCAAGCCCCGCCCCCTCCATAACTGAGGATGCCAACTCTTGGGAGGGGCCGCGATCTCCGCTACTACTTCCTGATTCAGGTGAGATGCAGCCAGGGATGACTACCTGGATTGGAATAGGGCAATTCTGGAATAGAGACACAGAGCGCCAACCATCCAGAGGGAACATTGTGGTAGGGATGGTGAAGTAGCCGACCCTCCCCGTTCAGGTGTCTGAGGCCCCTGCTGCTTTAAAGGGTGGGTCACCAAGGTGGTGGAGCAAGGGGGGCTTGAGGACTTTAGCAGCAGCAAAGGGGAGTCGTCAGGGTCTTGTGACAGTAACAAAACAAAACCTTTCCCTAAACTAGTGTCCAGAAGGCTTCATTAATATTCTATTCAATCATATGTATACTGATTTGGAAGCCCCACTGGATTTAATGGGGTTTACTATGCTGAAAGGTTTATATCATTGAACATATGAAGTTGCCTTATACCATTGATCCATCTAGCCCAGAATCTCATACTTTGACTGGAGTGGATTTCAGATATCCATTTATCTGGAGATGCCAGCAACTGAACTTGAGGACCTTCTGCATGCACCACCCTCTTAATTTTTTTGGGGGGACACAACCCTGTTAGCTTAAGGACTGAATAGTACTCTATTGTTGTAGCCCAAAACAGGTAGTCCTTAAGGTGCCATGGAACCCAATGGTCTCAGAAGGGTTTTTAACATTTCTTTTAACATTTGTAATAAATTATTTTGTACAGGAATTTCAAGAAAGGACTGAAAAGGCATATAAGTCAAGCATGGGAGAGCATCGTAGTTTACACATAAGTGTAATAATGTTGATAGGGCAACTGTATGTTATGGGGAAGTTCTGTAATAAACAGATGATAAATTATAAATACCATCAGAAGTCTGTGAAACTTTGGGATTAACTGATTGTTGATTTTAAACCGTACTGTGTATATTAATGTATTGTAAATCACCCCAGGGATGGGGTGATTCAGAAATTTTAATAATAATAAATAATAATACTTTTTCAAAATAAAAACATTGAGAAGAAAAGATCCTCATAAATGAAATGTTTCCAATTTTCTTAATATATCTGCAGCTCCTTCCCTACATTTTTGTTGATTTGATTGTTTTTGCTATATCACACCAATTTACACACGCACGCGCGCACACACACAAACACACTTAAAGTATAATCTAAAATAAAATATGACCATCTTATTTTCTCTTATCTCATATTTTGGATGCCAACACCCTAATTTACTATTAGTTTGGACTAAAAGCAAAGGTTAGATTCTGAAAGTCATAACTGAAATTTGAAACTCAGAACTCCCATCCAGTTAGAGGCATACATGCATGGAATGAAGCCTTCAGACTTGTGTACTTAGCAGACATGAAGACATAATGCACAGATGTGCGTTAGCAGACATAATGAAGAACACATGCAATCAGGGAATCTGTACAGCTCCCATAAGTCAAAAGACACATTCACTTGCCAATTGGATATATGCAGCCTCATTCAAATAATTAGTATGCTGTCAGTCATATTTTTTATGGAGAGGGAGTGGGATGCATTCAATCCCTCTTGTTTTCCCCTTCCCCACTATGAACAGTGCGACTGAACAACAACAACTATGAACAGGTGACTCCACTGTCTTCAGTAATCTGAAGCCTGCTGTAGGCATGCAGCAGAAGGAGATGGTAATGAGGAGTCAGAGGTGGTAGAATGGACTGCACCACCTCAGAATGCAGGTAAGGGATTATGGCTGCAGGCCTATGTGCAGTGACCTGAGAGCAAATCCTATTCAACTTCATGGCACTTACTTGTGAGACCTGTTTAGGACTGCGCCCTATATTTCTCTAATTTATCCTATATTAGCAATGCCCTAAAATTAGCACATCTAGCAAAGGGCTAACTTAGAATCTTTTCCCCCTGGGGTGCACTGAAAAATATGATTCCCTCCCCTATGTATTCAATAGTGATACAGCCCATTCTGCTTTCTCAGACTTCTACATTTCATTCTGCTGCATGGTAGAGCAGGTCTGAGTGGGAATCTATGAATGTCTATTTGATTAAACCTTTTATTTGTTAGACCTATGCATTCAGCAGCCTCTCGCCGGCTTCCTCGCGAGACTTCCCAAAGTGGCTCCCGCCTTGCCGGGCGCCGCTGCTCCTGGTCGCCCCTTCGCACTCTCCCCTCCCCCCCAGTGTCAGTTGTCGCCCAGTAATGGCGCCGGGATGGTGGTACCGCCGCGCCCGCTGAGGCGACTGGCCGGAGCCGCTGGCGCCGCAATTTACCTCAGCGCTCGGCCCCGACGCCTTATGGGATGAGCCGGGCGCCACCGTCTGGAAGGAGGAGGAAAGAATGGAGGTGACGCTGAGGAGGGCTCAGGTGAGGCGGCTCTGCTGGACACTCTGCCGGCCAGGCGGGACGGAGCAGGCGGGGACGGGTTACAAGACCGGCCGGCAGAACAGGACTAACACTTCTGTGTTCATAGAGCTCAACACATCCATGTGATCATGATCACACAATTGCTTTTCCACAAGCACAAGTTATGGGCTGTTACATATTTATGAGCTCTCTGAAGAATGATGTGTGATCTTGGTTGGGCACAAAGCAATCAGAGGACTATTACCATGTTAATTCAGCAGTCTACATGAACATGGGCACTCAATTTGTCATTCACTCTAGGTCTTATCTAGCTCCCTTACCACCTGCACCTCCCATCAGTTTAGATTTTATTTCTGAGGAATATTTTCTTCAAAGCCTCTTTCACATCCTTGTTCCTTAGTGTGTAGATCATTGGATTCAACAGTGGACTTATCACTGAGTAAAAAACAGCCACTACTTGGTTGGCATTTGATTTGTACTTTACTGCTGGGCAAACGTACATGAAAATGAGGGTCCCAAAATAGATGGTGACTACTGGGAGGGGTGAGATACATGTAGAGAATGTTTTCCTTCGGGCTGCAGCAGAAGACATTTTTAATATGGTGACCACAATATGCATATAGCAGAAGGAAACTTTAGCTAACATGAAAGATGGAAAAGTAGGGCATATAAATCCTACAAACCAACAAAGGGTAGCCACATTTTTACATGTCTTTGGGTTCATGACGGTGGAGTAGCTTAGTGGGTTGCAGATGGCAAGATACCTATCGTAAGCCATGACTGTAAGGATCCTTGTGGGTTCGCTTCAGCTTGCCAAGTGTCAATACAACCACAGACGCAGCTCCCAACAGCAGGGAAAATATTTGTTAAAAGCAGTTCATTTAATAAATAAAACAGTCTTTACTCTCCCGGGCTGTATGCAGAGCAGAAAACAGCCCTCGTTGAAGCCGTTGGCAATAAAATAGGTAACTCACAAATATAAAATGTTCATTCATAAAAGGAAGCTGCAGCTCTCTTCCTAATCGTTCCTGGTAGCACGTTGGGCCATCTTCCAGGACTATTCGTCAGATCCCCGCCACACAAACTGAGGTGCGTCCTGTAAGAAGCATATCTTATCTGCTGAAACTCCCTTCAGATAACAAAACCTTACAGCTGCTGGTGATTAGCACGGCGTGCAGCCTCCTTCCCTCAAGGTGTAATCCTGCCCAAACTTACGCTCTTTTCTGCTCACTGGGGGGTGGCAATTTGTGACCTCATTTCTCTCATCCCTTACAATGGTGGAGTAGCTTAGTGGCTTACAGATGGCAAGGTACCTATCGTAAGCCATGACTGTAAGGAGGAACAGTTCTATAGCAGCAAAGGCAAAGAAGAAGTAATATTGGGTGATACAACCCTGGATTGAAATGGCCCTCTTGTCTGCCAGGAGGTTCACCAGCATCTTCGGCACTGTGATGGTGGCATACCAAACCTCAACCATTGACAGGTTGCAGATGAAGAAATACATGGCAGTCTGGAGGCATGAATCCACCACCACGATGACAATGATCAGCAGGTTGCCCAGAAGTGCCAGGATGTAGATGATAAAGAACAGCACAAACAGTGCTGCCTCAAGGCTTGGTATGCTAGTGAAATGAAGAAAGACAAATTCTGCAACCACAGTTCAGTTTTCCTTCTCCATTATATCAGACAGCTACAGAGACATGAATAATAACAGTCACAATAATGGTAGCAAACTGAAAGGATCACCATTGGACTAAAAACATAAGATATACTATGCTGGATCAGAACAGTGTTCCACCTAATCTCCCATCTGGTTTCACAGTGTCAAACCAGTTACCTTCTGCTGAACTAAACATTTGCATGTGATACCCACTGGCTAATTTAAACATTCTCTCTCTCACACACATAATTTATGCATCTGATGAGCAGATTGGTTACCTTAAATAAACTAAGTTTTGTTTAAAAGATACACATAGCATTCAAGGTGCCTAACATGATTGGTTTAGTTTTGCGGCCCGGCTTGGGGGCCGGGTTGGGGGGGGGGGAGGGAAATAGCAAGGGACGGCTTCAGTGCCGGCTTGCGGGGGGAGGGAAATAGCGAGGGACGAGCGGCTTCCTGCTCTTCCCGCCGGCTTCCTCACGAGACTTCCCAAAGTGGCTCCTGCCCTGCTGGGCGCCGCTGCTCCTGGCCGCCCCTTTGCACTCTCCCCTCCCCCCCAGTGTCAGTTGTCGCCCAGTAATGGCGCCGGGATGGCGGTAACGCCGCACCCATTGAGGCGACTGGCCAGAGCCGCCACCGCCATTTACCTCAGCGCTCGGCCCCGATGCCTTACGGGATGAGCCGGGCGGCGCCGCCCGGAAGGAGGAGGAAAGAACGGAGGCGATGCTGAGGAGGACGCAGGTGAGGTGCTCTGCCGGACACTCCGCTAGCCGGGCGGGACAGAGCAGGCGGGGACGGGCTACGAGACCGGCCGGCAGGCAGGCGGGGTCCAGGTGGAGGGCGGGAGGGGGGTGGAGGGCGGTCACCTCCACCTTCCACCTCCAGGTCGCCGGTTTCTCTTGGCCGGGCTTGCCTTCCTCGTCCTTCACGGCCGGGCTCAGCCTGGACCCCCCAGCCCCCCTCCTCCCCCCCTGTCGCCACTGAGCCCCGGGGTCACCGGCCGCTTCCTCCTCATTTAAAGGGACTCTCCTCTCTCTAGGGGGCGGGTTGCCTCAGGTGCCTCCGTGGAGGGAGACTCTTCTGCGGGCCCGCCTTCGCCCTGTCCCCGCCCTGTGCTTATGTATGTCTCTCGTGTGTGTGTACACACGCATGTATGTGTATGTATGTGTCTCTATAGATGTGTGTGTGTGTGTGTGTGTGTGTATCTATAGATATATAGCTGTGGATATGTGGGTGCGTATGTATGTAGGGCTGTAGGACCACAATACATTACGCAACATTTTGTTGCGGGTCTCCTCTTGTTATGTCTATCAGCATGACAGACAATGACAAACTTGTAGTTCCATTGACTTTGGAAGAGGATTAGACAATTTCATGGAGAACAGGTTCAACAGCTGTGATATCTATACCTACCTTCTGTGTTCAAAGACAGTAACACTTTAGGCACCAGTGCTGGAGTGAAACAATAGAGGGAGGATTTGGGCTCAGTACGCAGGGGTATCTGGTTGGCACTGGAAGAAACAGAAGGGATGCCGGAGAAGATGGACCATTGGTTTGCTCCAACAATGCTGATCTTATGTGCTTAAATCATGATCACATGATGGCCACCATCAAAAATTGCTTTTAATAAAGGAACAGATAAATTGTTAAGAAAATCCTGTTGGTATCTATTATTCATGACAAGTGAATAGAAACTCTATGTACAGAGGTGGCAGGACTCCAAATGCCATTTTCTGGTGATAAATGACAGGGGAAGGCTATTATATTTATGCTCTGCTGCATAAAAATGCATTGTTACACCACAGAAACATTTCCTGAGACATACACAGGGGCCATTCTTCTGTCTCTCAGTGATGAGATATCTGTATTTTATGTGTATATTTTAAAAGTATTTTCTGTAAAACATTTTAAAAGACTTAAATTGCCCCTTTATATTTTTTGTAACCTACTGATATATGTTTTAATAGCTGCTGTCATTCTCGTTTTCCAAATTATTTTATTATATCACCATTCCTTCAAGGAAGTCAGAGCAGTTTTTATGGCTTTCCCCATCTCCAATTTACCCAGATAGATTAGCTGAGAGAAAATTACTGGTCCAAGGCTGCCAAATGAGCTTCATGGTGAGTCATAATTGAAACTGCCTCTTAAAGATTGGTTAATTGGTGGGGTACACATGAACTCTCTTTATACTGAATTAGACCATCAGTCCATTGTGTCACTAGACTGACCTCAGCTACACAGGCCAACAGAGAGTTTTGGGACGCAGAAAAGAATAGCCTTGGAGAGAGGCAAGAAACAGAGAAGTAACACAATTAGTCTAAAATGCTCTGATTGTTTTATGACCTTTCATGCCCTGTTTAATTGGCTTAGCTTGCTTTTACTGCCAAGTTTTTTATTGATTTATTTATTAATTTATTCTACTGTCTTGCTGACCTTTTTGTTGTGTTATTTGTTTTATTGGCATTTTATTGTCTTGATTAGTTTTGTTTTATTGTTTTAATTGGGATCTTCTAGGGGCAGGTCTGGAGAGGCTGCATACAAATTCCATTAAAAATAAGTAATCCAGGGTTTCTGGGTGTCCACAACTCCAGATGCTTATCTTTGTTAGTCTTAGGCAGCCAATGAAAACAAAAATCCAATAACACAGAGATTAACAATATACATTTCAGTATAATCATTGGTGAGTTCAGTAGTCACTTTGTATTGCTTAGCATTTTTTTTTGTTTGCTGTGTTTTTCATCCCATTCCTAACTGCATTTGAAACAACTTCCAATACTGCAACAAAATACACAAAAAAATAGAAACAATAAAAGAACATTGACAAGAAGTTAGCCTAAACAGGACAAATACCAATTTGGTTTGTCAAGGAAAGGTAGGAATAGCATCATTTTCTCTTGAATGCTTCTGTTCTCAGGCATCACAGCCCTGACTTGTGGTGCTCCGAATGATACATTTGGTGAAGTCAAATAGTGAAAACACGAATATTAGGAACATCTATTTCACATGGAGACAACAATAGAGGGACTACAGCACCGTGGAGGTGCATGGCTCCTGAATGGACAGAAGAACCTTGTACCAGGAAGTGATGCCATCAGCTGCACCCACAAATACTATCTGCAGTACTGAAGCAGCAACCCTGGTAAAGATACTGTGTCCACCGTCTGTCTTTAACCTGGATCTGTTTTCAAACATTTTACTAAGGTGCCCTTGATCTGTGATTGTGGTCTGGGTGGAGTATGGTGTAGTATGGACTGGATTAAGGAGGGTTGGGTTGGAATGTTAAAATAGGGGGACATTTTTTCTTTGAGCCAGGGAACTTGGACTGCATGGTTTTCTAGGTTCCTTCACATCAGGAAATTAAGTGTTCTGTTTTATTTCCAATGGGAATAATTAAGAATTCCAGGCAATCTTTAAATGCATCTGCAAAGCTGACCTGAGATCTTCATAATCAGTAGCAGCTAGTCACCAATGGAACAAGCTGCTGGATAGATAAATGAATTTATGAGAACTTGTTACATTATACAGAAAGATATTTCTTTACTAGTAAGGAGGGGGGGAAAGACATATAGAAGACTCAAATGAATACAAGGTAGTACCATTTCTCTTTTCTCACTATGTTGCGAAATTTGGAATCATAGAGGGAAACAGATTGCAGTCCTTCAGGGAGTGAGCACAACCAGTAAGTCTGATTATGTTAACTGTAATGACTGAAGAAGACCTTAAGGGTACAGGATAGCTACTGTGAGTATGGTGACTCCAGTTGGAGAGACCACAGTGCAAATCCCCACTCTATCACGTAGATCACTGGATGACCTTAGACCTTTCACTTCTTCTCTGCCTAACTTACCTCTTAGGACTATTTTGGAGAAAAATGACACTCTACACTGCCCTGAGCTCCTTGACTAAAGCTGAAGAGGCACCTTCCTTATTTTTCAGCATAACTGTAAACTGTACAAGCTATTGCAAATAAAGAACTTGCATTATCTTTGTAATGTATGTTTTATACTGTTAAAATATGGGATGCAAATAAAGAACTTGCATTATCTTTGTAACGTACGTTTTATACTGTTAAAATATGAGAGAATAGCTTCCTGTCATGTTCAGACAATGGAAAAAAATGGATTGGTTTGAAACGTATTAGGTCAGACAAGAAGTTCTGTTCCCTATCAATGGAAGGCACTTATGGCTTACTACATCCCATCTCCACATGACATTTGTTCATTGAGGGCTCTTTGCCCATTTTCTCCAAGTTAGCTGGACCCAACTCAATGTTTTGTGTTCAAGGAACTTTGAGTGTTTATATTACACAAAACACAAGTAGTAGAGTTTCTATTTGAAAGAAGTTTTACTCAGTAAGTAGGAAATGGCAAGGTATCTCCTCAGTCTAGGAATCAGAATACATGTAAAGCACTAGAAGGGCAGATGCAATGCTGGGAGAAAAATTGGGGTGATACAAGAGAAACAGATTACATTCCAAGTATTATAACCTCAAGCACATTTGGTGAGTCTGATTATGTTTATTGTAATGACCTGATTTCACATCTTTGGTACATAGGAAGGGGCATAAGATATTGCAATGCTCCCCTCCATTCTATTCAAAAATTACAGCTATGAAACTGCAATCTTTCAAAATTTTATGTCACTGGTATCTTACACCACTCAAACAAGCTCCTATTAACCCATCCTGCAGTCCAAAATGCTGGAAACAATGTGGAGGCATAGGTAACTACTTACATTGCTGGATCTTTTGTCCTAAAGTTCTTCCTTTCTGGAAGGAAGTTCTGACCCAAATTAAATCCATTATTAACATAGACATTATACCCACACCTGAACACCTGTTTTTGAACAGTTGGGCTGTTCACCACTCTGCTTTTTCTATTACAAAAAGGGTCTCCTTATTGCTTTTTGCAGCTAGAACTGTCATTGCCACACACTGGAAAACATCAGTTACATCAATGACACCCACTCTTTCACAATGGCATAAAAAGATGTGGGATTTATATATTATGGCTAAACTCTCGGACAATCTTACGTGATTTGATAAAATATCTGCCCCTACCACATTTGTAGCTACATAGTTTCCTATCTTAGAATACCTCTCTGGACAAAAAGACATTTTTAAAGTGATTGATGAACTTTGGTTATGGTAGTGTTAAATATTCTACTCTAGCTAACTAGCATTGCTTCTTATATTCTTGTTCAATTTATGAAGTGTTTATTCATAACCTATTTCACCATCTACTCTTCACCTACATTTATTGTTGTTGATGTTGTAAAAGTGCATAATATGTTATTTTTTCTTTTATAAGTTCTATCGTATTTATACATGTTTATCATATTTGAACCTCATGTTTGCATTTTATTGTGAAAATTAAAAAAAATTGTAAAAAAAAGATATTGCAACGCAATTTCCCCATCTTTAGCCCCTTTCTGCTTTTTGTGGTAGGCAGTGTTCACTCTAAGCTGAGTTAGTGTGAGCTAGCTCACAGTTTTTTAGACTTCAGCTCACACATTTTTGTCTTAGCTCAAGAAGGATGCCTCCAGACTGAACTATTTTATGCAGTAGCCAAATTGCTCACAAAGTAGAATCTTTGCTCACAAGACTCCATAGTTTAGAGGGAGCATTGGTGGTAGGGGAGATTTTTCTGTAGAAACCTGTTTCTACTAACAACAAGCTCTAGCTAGACAGTCTGCAATTTAAACATTTATTGTTTCTATGAGAATTTTAATAGTCCCACAACATTCCCTTCTCTTACACACATTTTATACTTTAAAAACTACTTTTGTACTTTTAAAAGAATTTAAAAATTCCATTTTAATTCTGTAATTGCAAGTATAAGGAGTCCAGTCTTTTCTTCTTGCATGCTGGCCAATGAAAGTGATGGAGATAGAAGGCAGAGTGGTGATTAGGCAGCAAGGAGAGAACATGGGGATACTACTGATAACATATTTATTCCAGCAGTGGTAGGAATGACCTTGCACAAGTGGTTTTGCTTCCATAGATGTATCTGGATTTCTTAGTTTTTCCTCTTTGCAGAAAGTGCTTCATAACCAATTTTTTTTGTTGTTGAACTTGGGTATGATCTGAGCTTGGACCTTGATGCAGTCCTACATACACTGGAAATCCATGAGGGACATGTGGTTACCCCATGTGTCACTAATCTTAGCAACAAAATTTCCTTTGAAATTTTTGTAGCATTTGCCTCTATAATTCTGACAGGCAAGATTTGTTGGTAATTTTAGTCTCAGGTCTGATCACTTCTGCCATCTGTATACAGAGGTTGTCACCCCTCCACCCACCCAACCGTACATACATTCCCTAAAAGATCTCCCTAGAAAGCAGACTTCTACCATTGGTCAATACATAGCAGTATTGTCTACTCTCACTGTCAGTGGCTTAATAGAGGCTTTTCAGACCTGTGCTGCCTTGAATTCCTAATTTGGGAGATGACAGGGATTAAAGCTGAGACCTTCTACATTCACAGTCCTTCAACAGCATTGGTGAGAGACAGATACAGTTCATTGAACTGTTAGACTAACGTATTGCATTGAGTGACAGCAATTCCAAGGTGAGCTCTGAGGAAACTGACAGGAAACACCATTTTTTTCCCGAAAATTATTTTGCATTTCTTCAAAATCATGTGAATGTTTTGCCTTACTGAGTACCTCCATGGCAAATTTATCACACTACAAAAAAGATGTTCTGCTGTTATGTTATGTTCAGAGGGTTATTTTTCACATTTTGCTATTTCCTCATTTCCATAGGTGTCATGGATTGTCAGTCATGGTAGGAAACCAAACTGATGAATGCTTCTTTTGGCTCCTTGGTCTTTCCAAAGATCTTCAGCTCCAGATTCTCCTCTTTGTCCTCTTCTTGTTAATTTATCTGTTGACTGTAGTGGCAAATGTTATGATCATGCTGGCTGTGAAATCCAACCCTAAGCTTCAGAACCCCATGTACTTCTTCTTGAGTCATCTCTCTTTCCTGGATGTCTGTTACTCATCGGTCACACTCCCAAAGATGCTGGAGACCACCATTGCCAAAGAGAAGACTATATCTGTCAGGGGATGTTTTGCTCAGGCAAAAAGCTTTTTCTACCTGCAGCTCCCACCTCAGTGTAGTGACTCTTTTCTATGGGACAGGTTACTTCCGCTATCTTAGACCAAGCTCAGCATCATCAGTAGTTTTGGATGAAATTCTTTCTATACAATACAGCAGCCTCACACCATTACTAAACCCTATCATCTACAGCTTACCAAACAAGGAGATGAAGGCATCATTTAAGAAGATATTAAAATGGTGAGAGTCTGGGATCTTTTCAAAAATAAGGATCTGTCCAACACTTCACCCATATTTCTTCTTGATTATGTATAACCTAATCTGTTTTCCAAGGTAGAACAAATATAATGGGAAATATCTATTGTTCCTCCTTCCCAATTTCTAAACATTTTATCAGTCACATCAGGAGCACAGTCAGCAGGAGATTCCAGTCTTCTGTATATTTGCAGCACATGAGAGCCAGCATGGTGTAATGGTGAAAAGAGTCAGGCTGATTTTGCACTAGAGCTGCCTCGATGTTGCGCCGCCATTTGCCCCGATACTATTGGTCAATTTCACACCCGAAGCCGCGGGGCTGCATTTGACCCGTGGCTTTGCCCGATTTCCTCCGCAGTTTCGTGATCCTCAAAAAACAGGATCAAGAAACTGTGGGGGAAATCTGGCGAAGGCGCGAGTCAAAATGCAGCCCCGCAGCTTCGGGTGTGAAATTGACCAATAGTATCGGGGCAAACGGCAGTGCAACATCGAGGCAGCTCTAGTGCAAAATCATTCTCAGACTAGAAGCTAGAAGTCCCAGGTCTGATTCCCCAGTCTGCCTACTGTACTATCAAAATGATCAAAAATTATAAAGGATGAGTAAAATGTGTTACCAACCTAATCTTAGCCATTCATGTTGGTTGGAAATACATTTTATTTATTTATTATAATTTTCATTAAGGTCATTTTGATAGTACAACACAAATATATGTACATATAATAATATTATACCATTACGTATTGGCAGATTAGATGTAATTTAAATGTGATTTATAATCTGACATTTTTATATGTGAGCATGAAAATAATGGAACAAAATCCATGATCTTTTTAATGTCTCCATTTGACTACAAGGAATAAAATGCACTTGTGAGTGATTATTAAAATTTCTTCCCAGCGAGGTTTTTTTTTTTAAAAAAAAAATATTATTGCATTTTCCGGGTGTTTTAATTAAAATATTCATTTTTGTCCTCATTTTTCAGCAATCAGTTAACACATGGTCTGGCTTATTATATCAAGACTTGTTCTTGGTGTTTATGTGTGTATTTGTGAAGAAAGCCCATATAGCCAATGAGTTTGGTCTTGTTTACTGTGACTTTGTTTGTGAACTCTCGTCCTTGAGGTAATCACTGAGTCTGATTAACTGTGGTCTTTTTTGTATACCATCAGTTTTGAGATACTCGTTTGTATTATATATTGTATATTCAGGACTACTTAGTCTGGTTACTTTTAGCCCAAAGGCTAATTCAAAGCCTATGTTTTTAAATTTGTATTTTAAGTGCACTGTATAATAATTTCATTTTGTTTATTTAATATACATGCACACACAAACATACACACAACCATACACTCAAACATTTTTTATTCTTCTTTTGTGGTACCCAACTCAATTTTTTAATTGGGTTTTCCCCCTCCTTTTTTGGGGTGTGTGTGTTCAGCTTATAACATGCCCAGAATTGTGGAAAACAAAATGGATTCATTATGTTCTTTACCAAGAAGTATAGAAGGCAAACAAGAGGTTCCACACATATATAGACAGGACAGAGCATGTTTCCTTGAAGGATGTATATTGTAAGTAGTTGTGGGGAAGGGTTGCATTCAAGGAATAATGTATCATTGAGGCCTATTTTGTGGGCTAAGATCACTGAAAGACACTAATGAGCACGTATTTTTCCTTTATCAACATGACATACACCAGAGATACTCACTCACTGCCTCAGAGGCCAGATATAGCTTATTGACAAGCTACCTATGGCTCATCCCCAATTTGGTGCCCTTTCCATGTTCCTGAAAAGTCCTCCAGATCATTGCCCAGTAGGGCTTGTGGTTGGCAGGTGGTTCCCACATTGAAACCGCTACTGCCGGAGGGACTGGAGAACAGGTGTGAGCCTACTTGACCTTTAGGCATCATTCCAAGATGGAAAGGCCCATCCTCTCCAGAATCCCCCTATATCAACAATCTCTGTGCCCTCACCTCAGCACATGAGCAATCACCAAGACAACAACAGGCTGACTACAAAGAAGGGAAAGTAAAACCAGCAAAACAGTTACACCAAAACGAGCCATCTCCCCATAGTTGGAGGGAATGGTGTTACTCCTCCTTCTCCACAGCCAGCTGGTCCTCCTCTGTGTACCCTGGCAATCTCTCTGTCCCAATTTCCAGTGTTCCATGTTGAGGTGAGAGTGGAAAGAACAGAGATGGAAACCCTTCCACTCACTTCATATATATGACGAAGCTAAGCTTTGACATTGGTGTGGGGGACACAACCCTTCCTGTGGAAAGGTACTCTGTAATTATTTATGCTATACTTATTACTGCATACAAGACTGGAGCCATGCTCTTAATGATAGGATGTTCTCGAGGTCATTAGTTCATATGGTTGACATAAGTTGAAACCACATTGATGGCACTTAACACACACACACACATAGTATTACCTATCTTTTATTATTGTATGTGTGGGTCGCACAGGATAGACAGTGGTCATGGGGCTC